>NW_012141636.1:5185421-5211814 GCF_000956105.1 Propithecus coquereli
GATGATGTGAATAGTAATCATCACAGTTATAACAACGATCTTGTGATATTGACAGACTTCTACTGATTTTGCCAATGAGGAAACTGAGGCTGAGAGAAATAAATTAGCCCACCTCAGATCATACAGCTGTGAAGGAGAAAGGCTGGCATGGGCGTCCATTTCTGTCTGGTTCCAGCAGTGTTCGAGGGGATCACGAATGGTGGACAGTCACAGATGCTGCAAAAGACTCAAGTGCAAGCAATTGGCAGTAGCCTCAGAAGTAAAATAGAAATAGCAAATTAGGCATGAGTTTCAGTGCTGAGCAAAATGAGAATATTAATCATACAAATTTGGAAAAACACATCCCAGATATCTAGAGACATTAGTCTGTTTATGTATCATAAATGAAGACATCACTTTGTTGAATGATCACTTAAGAATCAAATTGCAATATGTGTTTGCCTCAAAAACAGAGGGCTGATTCTAACTAGAGACATATTATACCAGAGAAAATTAGGAACATTGAGGCAATGGAAAGAAACTCTCTTTTTTTTTGCATAACCCTAATTGCCTATAGGAAAAGAAATTCAAATGACATAATATTTTTTCATAGGCCCTAGAGAAATGCCTATGAAATACACAGTTCAGCACAGGTGTGAGGTCTGATTTCCTCTCACGTGATCCACTCACAGCATGCTGGCAAGACCTGCCAATCCACTCCACTGGGAGCCCATGTGACCCCATGCAGAGGTGTCACTACAGGTAAATGGTCAGGCTCACTTTGTTATTGTCTTCATATACCTGCAAGTCTTTAGTGAGTGCAAGAAAACTTCTTTCAGTCCATCCTGGAAGAAGGTCTTTTTGTTCTCTTTACTGCCCTATTTAAAGTTGCAGTTCTAGAAATTTTTTTTTTTATTCCAAATTGCAACTTACTTGGAATTTTCAGCTAAATGTATCATCATATTTTTTCATTACCTAATATAATACATAAAAGGAGAACAGTTTAATAAACTAAAACAATTAAAGTAAAATATTTGAAGAAATAGAATTTGCAGTTACATACTAACTTTACAGAGCTCTGATTTGTCTATTTTGTAATTATTTCTATTTTGTAAATCTCATCTCTTCAGAAGTATCTCCAAGCTTCTCATGGATGCTAGTATTTGTTTTTCCTAATAAGTGATCAACACAGTAACTGCTTCAAGTGTTCTCATTGCCTTTAATTAACCTGGGCAAGGCAAAAGAGCAATGTGGAAGAAGAATCAGACTAAGAATATAGACAGTTAGGTTTCTGGTCTCAGGTTTCCCACTAACGAGGCTTGCAATCTTCAACAAGTTTCTGAGCTTCTCTGGATAGCATTTGTCTCAATTCTACAACTCCGTGCATAATCTATTTCCCCTAAATCTACAGTAACGCAAGCACTGCGGAGTCATAGAGCTTTGTCAGATCCTACCTGTTAAACTTTGTTTGAGCTTATATAACTTCAGTTTTCTCAGCTGTTATATGGTGAGCGTAATAGTTCCTAGCTCTCATATCATTGCCTTATGCCTTAAAGACCATCAAATACAACATATTCAATAAATGTTAGCTAGTAGTGCAATAGTAGTGATAGTACTTTTGAAAAGTTTATAAGTGGCAACCTTTCAATCTAGTATTTTTATCCAGTTACTTTTGAATATCATACCCCTTAGATGTCTAGAGAATCTGAATACATTTTATTCTCAATCTCAATAGCTAGTTTGCATTATTTTCATAACTAAAGTTTAGCATTCCAGTGAGAAGTAAACTGTTAGTGTAGTCTCTTGGGCAGGAAATTTAAGGTGAATGACTTATTAGGGTTTTATTAATGTCTCAGCTTGTTCCTTCTCTGGTGGGGAGTGAGGAGAATGGGGGAGGGAGCTCATCATTTCATCATTTCATATCATATCATCATTTCAATTATTTGTTGAAAACTCATCTACTGAAAAAGAATGCTTTGGAGAGTGATATAGATCTATTATTTTTTCTGAATATCAATAATTTTATTTATGAGGACCTATTTTTACAGAAGTAAACATAAATCCTCTTAGACTCTTTAAAATACATTTCACTGTACTATTCAAAACTGTTTCTGGCTGCTAACATCACAAGAGAGATCACCAGATAGTGTGTACTCCTGACAATAGTAAACGATATCCCCTGTGAAATATTCTGTGTGAGTTTTCTATGCTGTATAACAGAATTCCACAACCACAGCAGCTTAAAACAGCACGTATTTTATTTATCTCACAAATTCTGTGGATCAGGGTCTGGGCACAGCTTAATCAGGTCCTCTGCTTAGAGTCTCACAAAGAAGTAGTCACAGTATCAGTTGGGCTGTGTTTTTATCTGGAGACTTGACTGGGGAAGAACCCACTTCATTCAGGTTATTGACAGAATGTATTTCCTTGTAGCTGTGTGAATGAGTGGCTAGCTTGGTGCTAACTATTGACTAGCATCTGCCTTTAGGACCTAAGGGCTGACTACAGCTACTAGGAACTATCTGTATTTTTTATCACACAGGCTTTCTCAACATGGCTGCTTATTTCATTAAGCAGTAAGGAGAATCTCTCACTCCAGTCTGCTGTGACAGAGCCATTTATTAATATAATGTCACCTAATCACAGGAGGGACATCCCATCACCTTTGCTATATTCTATTGATTAGAAGCAAATCACAAGTCCTGTGCACACTCAACAGGAGGGGGTTACACAAAGGCATGAGCACCAGGAGGTAAGAATTATTGGGGATCAACTTCAGCTCTTTCCATTATGTATTTCTGCCAAAAAGTGAACTGGAATCTGATTAAGGCTCTTGATACAATTACCAATTTACAAACATTCGGATTATAGGGGAACACATCAAAACATCATCACAGGATTGCAAAATGAAACTTTGACTATAAAAAAACTCTACAGAACCAATTGCCTTTTGTTCTCCAATTAAATTGTGAAGTGACAAAGAAAAATGAATGGTGAAAGAAGAGTCTCGGAGTCATATTAATCAATTACAATGAATAGACTTCATTTGGATCCTAAATCAAACAATGAAAAAACAAATATCCTACTTATCAGATATTGGATGATATTAAGAAGTTATTGCTTTTTAAAGAGATGAGACATCTTTGGTTATGTTTTTAAAGAATCATTCTTTTCTGTGATGCATACTGAGATAATATGGAAAAATTATCTGCAATGGAAGCTGTTTTCCAAAGTAACAATACGTGGATTGTGGAACAAGGGAGTATGGGTTGGTCAGGCACTGATGGTTGCCAAACCTGGATGGTGGGATTAGGGTTGTCCCTTGTGCACATGTTGAAAATTTTCCATAATAATTTTAAGGCTTTGAGTAAAAAATATACAGTAAAACGTCTCAGTTGAATAAACCGTCCAAAGAGATAGACCCATTTTTGCCTTGCCTAAAGGTGGCCCCACTATTGTCAAGAGAAAGAGTCGTGGAGAGGGTAGCAAGAAAGAAAAATAATGAAGCAGATTTTAGAACTATACCTATAATAGGACTTTGTGCTTAGAAGCCAATGGAACAGATTGGACCCTGATAAATCAAACCACTAAGCTTTTGAGGTCCTCGTATTGCCAAAAAAACAATCTCTCCCTTTTTCCTCTCACCACCCCACACAAACAAACATCGTTTAAGCTCAAATTACCCTGAGGTTCCCAGTTTTCCACAAGTAGAGGCTGGTTTTGAAGTTTCTATAACCCTCAAGGAGGGTGCCATCCCTACATCCATGTGAGAATGGCCAAAAAGAAAAAAATTGCACCAAGAGAAACTTCCCTTTCAGTGAGATCATAGAGATTTGTTGGCAAGAGAGCAAGAAAGCTACTGTCAGGAAGCCAAACTGGGCCTTCACCACAGACCTTCCCCTACACCTAGGATAGATAGGGGATCTTCTCAAACATGTGTCCAGTGGGATTTCACAGTTGCTGGGGGCCAGTGACTTCTGTGTCCCTTTTGAAATGAGATTGTCTGTTTCAGTTATTCTGGGCATGTTTTACCATTGTAAATGGCAATATTGGCAGCCAGGTAACTGCAAGGAATTCAAGAGAGGAAATTGTCATTGATGGAGAGTCTCAGCTTTGAGATGAATGCAGTGCAGTCAATGGCTAAATGGATATGGTAAATGTATTCAATGTATGAGAGAAAAAGTATAATAAAAATTTGGTACTCAAAAGTATGACATGTAGCAGAGAGTAGCTAAGTGTTCACAAATTCTACTTCCTCCTACTGGGCATACAGGAAGATAACATTTCCAATCCCTCTTCTAGTTAAGTTGGAGCCATGGGACTGGCTTCTGGATTATGGCACATGGAAAAAGTGACAAATTCCACTTTTAGGGCCGGTCTGTTATAATGCGTGTGATCTTCTATATGCTCTCTCTCTCTCACCCATGCTACTGGAAGTGAAGTATAATACTATGAGATGAAGGAAGTCTGGATCCCTGAGTTACCACTTGGAAGAGAGCTGCACAGGTGATCTTTCTGCCCATATTAGACTATATTACAACACGAGAAATAGACCTTATTCTTTTAAACCACTGAAATTTATGGATTGGTTGTTGAAGCAGCTTGCATTAATTACCTTAGATTCACATTTTGGATAAAAGCACACATCTTCAAGTTGATTTTCCAGGTGTTACACAGAATGCCACATACTTTCAGTTATTGTGTACTTGAGATTGTCTTTGTACTTGACAGTTTGGCAAATTGTTTGGTCACCATCCTTTGCTTTTTTCTCAAGTGTTTGTTCAACAGACATTCAAAAAGCATTTTTTGAGTTTCTGCTATTTGCCAAATACTGACCTTGGTGCTGGAAATTCCTCCAGGAACAATGTTCTTGTCAACATGGTATTTACAATCTAATGGAAAAATCTGTGGATCTCATAAATAATCATTTTCAGAGATCTGTACAAAGTCTCTGGGAGAAAGTCTCTGGCCTTAGGGTACAATATCTGTTCCTGAACACCATGATTCTTGACTTTTTATTTTACCATCTCTTTAGTGATCTTCCTACAGCAGAGCTCTGTCAAGTGCTTATTTCATTAAGCAGTAAGGAGACTCTATCGCTCCAGTCTGCTGTGACAGAGTCATTTATTAATATAATGTCACCTGATCACAGAAGGGACATCCCATCACCTTTGCTATAGTCTATTGATTAGAAGCAAATCACAGGTCCTTAGTTTTCTCATCTAAAAACTAGACATAAAAAAATTTCACTCCATGGGATAATTTTAAGATAAGTTTTCTCCTCTCAATTTCTCATTGAGGTATAATTTACCAACAGTGAAATATTCATATTTTATGTTTACAGTTTGAAGAGCTTTTCAAATGCTTACAAATCCCTTTCTCCATATAACATATTTTCATTACTCCAGAAGGTTCCTTGGGGGCATTTCCCAGTTATCCCTGCTGGTTCCACTCTAGAGACAACCACTGTTTTGATTTCTTTTATTATAAATTAGTTTTCCCTTTAGAGAAGCCCAAATTTTAAATGAAATTATGTGCTTAAAGTGCTTAGAATATTTCTTGGTATTGAGCAAATACTCACTGAATGAGTTAATTATTATGGTTAATATTGCTACACAGAGTTATAATTGAGAGGACTGATGCACTGTAGCCACTAGAGAGGACTGCGAGGGAAAATTCAAATTGATGGGGAATAAGTGTATATGAAAAATTAAGAAGTGGGAAAGAGAAAGTATAGAAGACATTAGTAAAAGCAGGGTAGTATTTAAAGTTCATTGAATGCCTTCTAGAAGCCAGTGCTATGTCAATAGTCTAGTCATTTAATCTTCATAATACTCTTAGATAGATATTATCACCCCTGTTAACAAATGAAAAAACACAGGACCAGAGATGTTAAATAGCTTCCTAATATCACATAGCACCACTAAGTAGCAGGGCTGGGATTCGAGCCTCTTTTCAACTCTAGAGCTACAATCACTCTAGTACACTACTTTGAGCTCTATATTAAAAATCTTATAAGGGGGTTGAGTGTGATGGCTCATACCTGTAATCCTAGCACTCTGGGAGGCCAAGGCAGGAGAATCGGTTCAGCCCAGGAGTTTAAGGTCAGAGTGAGCTATGATGACACCATTATACTCTACCTGGGGTGACAAAATGAGGCTCTATCTCAAAAATTTAAAAAAAAATTATATAAAGGAAAGGAAAATAACATTAATTGGATCTTAAAATGTAAAGACATTAAGCTTGGTGCTTTGCACACATTGTTTCATCTGGTCATCACAGATATTATTTTTTCCTATTTACTTTTGGGGAATTTGCAATATAAAGAAGTGGAGCATCAGAGTTACGATTTTGGTTTAACTTAAAATGGCAATGCTTTTCTAAAGAAATGTTTAGCTTAACCCAGTTTCCAAAGCCTCAAATCCCACAAAATACTCCAAAAAAGGGCTAACTGAAATCTCAGTATTGAGACTTGAGGTTAACGGATATGATCAAGAACTAAAGTTGGAAAATGTGGTGTGAGTTAGGTCTAGGCAGCTGGACCCTTACTCATTGCATATACATTTTAAATCATGTGTTGATTTTCATAAAATATCATATTAGTAACTGGGTTATATTTAGTTTGGATTATACATTAACTATAATCTGAGATTTTGTTAACTATTTTTTACATTTTTTTACTTCTTTCGTATATGGAGACATTGCCTGATCTTAGGCTATGAAAATAAAGCAATAAATAACAAGTTATGCAACCTTAAACAACTCATTAAAACACAGCAAATTTCTGGGCAAGGATGCAAACTGGGAATTGAAACAAAGAATTTGGGATTTCCAGACCCTATGAAAAATTATTACATTTATACCGTAAGTTCCTACTTTTCATTCAACTAATATTTGATCAAAACCACACATAGTGACACTTTTTATTCTAAAATCAATATTTTATGAAGCTATTATAAAAAACGAAATGACCCAAATAAGCATTTTATATTATTACAAGTTCATACTTCCCTAACACGACGAACTTTTTCAATCAGGCTGCTCCATACAAAATATTACGTTTGAACAAGGGAATTGTGAAATCAAGGAAGTTTTTCAACCAGTTGAGGCCAAAGGACCTTAAACTCTTGTACCAACCCATCCTATTTGGATGAAAATAAACACATTAATACTCAGTTCACACAGAGCTGTCCTGAGTATGGCTCCAGGAGGCAGCATGACTCTAGACTATTTTCAGAATTTTCCCAGATATTAAAAATGTAGATGACATCTACATAACAGGCAATGGTTTCTTAAGTTTTAATTTCATGCATGTGAGAAAGAGAGAAAATGCCCTGAGGATTTAGGTCAAGAATGACATTCTAATCATCTCTAGCTACCAGACACTCAAATATTATGATGAGTACAATGGAAAAAATTTCCAATTTCACTGAGGATGGAGAAAGCTGAAAAAAAATGTTGTTCCCACCCAAACAACATGATAAAAGCAAGCAATCTACAAAATTATAACTTCTTTTGATCCTATCAGATAGCTGGGTTGCAAGACAAAAAGAACTAAGCTGAATCTCAAAGTGATAAGATCCTTCACGGAAAGCAAGGAAACATGACCTATGTCACTTTTATAGAACATGGGAGAAAGAAGTGGCTGCCATAAAATTTGATAAGAAAACATCGGCTAAAATTTTAATGAATTTTTAAAAGCCAAATATAACCTAGCATGAAAGGTTAAAATAACTGGGAGCCCAAGACTCAAGAGGAGTTCACAAGTATACAATCACAACCCCTTTTCATGGGCCTTGATTAGATGCTCAAAAGAAAGATTAGAGGCAGAGGAGGAGAGTGGAAACAGCCCTGCCAGGTGGTGCAAGTGTGTAGGTTATGATCATTGCCACTGAGGAATGAGCACAAAACCTCACCTGCCTTCCAGGACACTTCTCTCATAGAAAACATAAATTTTTAATACATTGGTGGAGGATACATACATACACAGAGAGAGAGAGAGAGAGAGAGAGAGAGAGAGAGAGAGAGGTCCAGGCAGAGATACACTACTCGTGAAGGAATAGAAGAAAAATACTTCTGCTGTGATAGAGGGATGAAAAATCCTCATATGCACAAGGCCCAGTAAGATCTGCTGTTTCTGGGGGAGTGGCAGAAGCAATAGCCATCTAACCCTGCAAAAAGGAGGAGGAAATTCTCTGGAGCTTAGGATTTTATACCAATACAAAGCAGACCTCTGCTCCCACTGTAGGAGCATCAGGAAACCTTCTGCCATCTAAGACACACCACAAATTAAAGGTAGTGTTTGACCGCCATATTGAGAAGGCAGGAATACTGAGAAAGACCCTACCATGACCTAGGGGCTCATAAGTATTACCTGAATCTGAGACTGGACAAGGATATTTAATAAACACTCCTCAAATCCACCACAAGGCAAGCACCGAGTAACAAGTAATAGCAGTCTATTGCTGAGAGAGGCAAGAACACAGAGAAGGAATCACTTTGAGATGCACAAATGCAGATACTGATAAAAGCTGAGGAGTAATCAGGAACACTAGAAAAGAATCTCTGATACTCCAGACCCCACACTAAACATAGACTGGAAGGATTTGAAAGCTTTGGTGCACTGAGACTAATGGTAGCAAAAAACCCAAAGCAGCTTAATTCCTGGATGGAATCACTCAACTTCTGACATTACAGCCTGAGAGAAGAGGCATGCCCATTGTAAGGCATACTACAATTTACAAGTTTAACTTTTGTATACACACAGTGTCTAATATTCAATAAAAAAATTACAGAACAAGCACAAGGAAAAGAAAATCTCATTTTCAAAAGATAAACAATCTATATTACCAGAATCAGAGATGATTCATATGTTGGAACTCCCAGACAGGGACTTTAAAATAATATGATTAATATGTTAAAAGATCCATTGGATAATTTTAGAAGAAAGATAAAACTTGCAAAAAAGAGCCAAGTGAAGATTTCTAGAAAAAATAAACACAATCTCAGAAATGAGGATGTTCTTCACTGTGTTTATCAGCAGGCAGGACACAGCGGAGGGAAAAATCAGCACACTTGAAGATAGGTCAGTAGTCATTTATGTGATTGGAAATGAAACAACAAAGAGAAAAATAGTTTAAAATAAACAAACAAAAAACCCCTACATGAGCAAAAAGAGAATAAAGCATCACAGAGCTGTGAGATACTATCTATAGTCTTACACACATCTAATTGAATTGCCTGAAAAAGAGAGAGAAATTGGGCAGAAAAAATAAATATTTAAAGTTTAATGGCTGAGAATTTCTAAAATTAAAGACAAATCAAAGTTCTAAGAACCTCTGAGAGCTCCCAAGCAGATTGAATAAATTTTAAATACTAAAAATCCATTAAATAAACACACCTAGACCCATGATATTGAAAATTCTGAAAAACACAGATAAAAAGAAAACCTTAAAGGCAGCCACAGGAAATTATGAAACATCATATAAAATGAAACAGATAAAGAATTGCAGTCAACTGCAGAAGTTACTCATACAAGGAGACAATGGAAAGATATTAGAGTACTGAAAGAAAAGGAAAATAACTATCATCTCTGAATTCTATACCTACTAAAAATATTCAAAGATAAAAGCAAAATAAAAATGTTTTTAGACAGACAAAGGCAGAGTAAATTCATTGGTTGGAGACCAATGCTAAAAGAGATGTTAAAAAGTATTTCTTCCAGCAGAAGGAATATGATAGCAGGTGAAAATGTAGACTTACACAAAGAAATTAAAGTTGCCGGATATGGTAAAAATTAGGTTAAATAGGAAATATATATTTATTCTTATTTTTAAGTGTTATAAAACAAATTGACTACCTAAAGCCAAAAGAGCAACAATGTATTATGGAAGATATAACATGCAGAAGTAAAATGTATGACCACAATGGCAAAAAGGATGAGAGTAATGAAAGTGGAACATTTTGTTACAAATTTATGAAACTATATATAAAGTGGTAAAATATCATTTGAAGGTATATTGTGTTAAGCTAAAGATATACATTGTAAATGTTGGAATAATCACTGTAAGTTTAGAGCAAAGAGATATAAATAATAAGCTAATAGCAGATATAAAATGGAATCATAACAATATTCACTCACTCAAAAGGAAAAGTAAAAGAGTAAAAAAAAGAAAAAATAATAAATGGGATAAATAGAAAAAATAGCAACATGACATACTTAAATGTAAATATATCAATAATTTTATCATACATAAATGTTCTAAAGGCTCAAATTAAAAGGCAGGTATTGTCAAATAGGATAAAAAGAAAAGCCCAATTATGTATGCTGCCTACAAGAAACTCACTTGATATCTAAATACAGGGCAAATATTAAAAATATAGTATGCAAACACTAAGCAAATCAAATCTAAAGTAACAATATTAATATCAGATATAGGAGAATTTAAAACAAGAAATATTACCAGAGATAAAGAAACATTACAGAATGATAAAGGAGCTAATTCATTAGGAAGATACAACATCCTTAATTATGCCTTTAAAAATAGAGCTTTAAAATACATGAATGAAAACTGAAAATTAAAAGGAGACTTAGATGAGTACACAATTCTAGTTGGAGATTTCAACTTTGCTCTCTCAGAAACTGATAGATTGAATAGGCAGAAAATCAGAAAATATACAAAAGACCTGAACAGCATTATCTACAAATTAATGGACATTTGGACTTAATGGACACTTATATAATACTGAAGTTAACAACAGCAGAATAAACATTCTTTTCAAGCGTATATGTAACATTCATCAATATATTCTGGGCTGTAAAATAAATCTCAACCAATTTAAAATGATGATAATCATACAGAGTACATTTGCTGACCAAAATAAATTTTGTATAGACACCCATCATTTGATTTAAGGACCACCCTAATCAAAGATGATCTTATTTCAGGATCCTTACCTAAATTATCATACATCTGCAAAGACCCTTACTTCAAATAAGGTCACATTCTGAGGTTGTAGGTGGACATGTGTTTTGGAAGGCCACAATCAACGCTCTAAAGTGGCTTTGTTTATAAATAACCCAAATCTGGAAAAGCCCAAATATACTTTAACTGGGGAAGTGATTAAAAAAAAAGTTGCAGAACTCCCCATTATTCTGCAATAAGACATAATGAACTACTAGCAGATGTCACAAAAAGGATGTTTCTGAAAGGCCTTATGTTAAGTGAAAAATTCCAGACACAAAACCTACCTATGGTATGATTCCATCTGTACTACATCCTGAAAAAAGCTAATATTTAAGGCAAAAATCATATCCTTACTTGCCAAAGGTTGGAGTGGGAGATGGGAATTGACACAAGAGAGAACTTTCTGGGATGATGAAAATGATCAATATTTTAATTGTTATGGTGATTACACACATATGTATTTGCCAACATTCATAGTAGTTTAGACCAATAAATATTCAGGCTAAGGAGAATATTAAATAGGCAATGAGAAGACATGGGAATTTTTGAACAAAGATATTTGTCACCTTAATATTAAAAGGAAAAAAATAATTTGTAGGATGATTTAGGACATGCAAAGCCTAGAGGAAAGGAGGTAAGTTTTAAGAGTTGAGCAGAAGGAAGTGCCTGGATTTATCTTGTGACAGAGGCAGCAGGAAATAAACAGTGTTAAGAGATATAAACACCTGGACATCTAATAGGAATCTCAAGTTTAACATAGCCAGAACCAAATGCTTAATCTTCCCTTCCAGCATGCTTCTCCCACAACTATCCCACTTTAAGAAACAGTAGCGCCACTCTTCCAGTTGCTCTGATTAAAAATGCAGGGGTCATCACTGATTTTCTCTCTCAATGTCACATTTCCATTCATCAGATGATCCTGCAAGCTCCATCTTTAACATTTATTCAGAATCTCTCACTTCTCAATAAATTCACTGAGGGCATCCAGGTCTAAGATTCCAGTGTCACTCTCCTATTTTTTGCAATTGCTGCCTAACTGGTCTGCTCCCGGCCTTATCCTCTCCACACTCTCCTCCATTCATCAGCCAGTCATCATTTTAAAACATAAATCAGATGATTTAACTTCTCTGTACAAAAGCTTCCCGTGGCTTTCTGTGTTACTTATAAAATCCAAAGTCCTACGATAGCCTAAAGGACCCTACATAATTTGGCCTTCTAGTTCTCCTGACCTTATCTCCTATTACTCTTCTTTTAGTTTAGTCCCCTCCAGCCATACTGGTCACCTCACTGTTCCTTGAGCATGAACAGATGTGCTCTTCCGTCAGGGCTTTTGCGCTTACTGTTCTCTGTGTTGCTCTACCTATTCTTCTGGATAGCTCCAAGACTTACTCCCTCACTTCCTTCAGTGTTTATTAAAATATCATGTCCACAATGAAGTCTTCCTTGAACATCCCATTTAAAATTGCAACCCTCATCCCTAGCTCTCTTTATCCCTTTCCCCAGCTTAATTTTTTTAGCATTTCTCATTATCAGAGATAATATATATTATATATAAAATATTAATAATATATGCATTATATAGTGTTGAATTTCGTTGATTCAAAGATGCAAAAATTTATATCTGTAGCACATTTTAACACCTCTGAAATCAAAATGCCTCACAATGGATAGTCTTATTTTAATTGGTAACATTTTTTGTGGTGATATTTAATAGTTTTTAAAATCATTGGTGTTTTAGATTTATTAATAATTAAATATTCCAAGGTGTTTATTGTTTATTCATTATCATTAGAATATAAATTCTAAGGATGGTGCCATGGTTTGAATGTGTCTGCTCCAAAATTCATGTTGAAACTTAATCCCCATTGCGTTGGTAGTAAGAGATGGGGCCTTTTCGGAAGGGATTAAGTCAGAGCTCTCATGAATGGATTCGTGCCTTGTAAAAGAACTGGAGAGAACTAGCTTAGGACCTTTTGACCTTCTGCCTTTCACCATATGAGGACATATGCTATGTCCTTGTCATAGCATCGGCAAAAATGTGCCATTTTTGAAGCAGAGAATACGGGTCTTACCAGACGCTGAACCTGACAGCACCTTGATCTTGGACTTCCCAGTCTCAAGAATTGTGAGAAATCAATTTCTATTGTTTATAAATTATCTATTTTTGATACTCTGTTATAGCAGCACAGACTAAGACAGAAGGGATCATTGTCTCTCTTTTTTACTGCTATATCACCACCTCCTAGAACTATGTGTTGATAATAGGAAGTGCTCAATAAATATTTATCCAATACATATTGAATAAGAATATTCAATGAATGAATGAATAAATGATTATTGCAGAAGGTGCATAGGAAGTGTCTGGAAATGGATTCGCTGTGGGAGCAATAGTACGTGGGGCAATGAGGTTTAACGCAAGTCCTGAAGCTTAGACATCTGAATATATGATCAAGCTGTTACCAAGGATGGGGAAGTTGGAAGAAAAGGCCTAAAAGCCTCCCTGTGGTTGAAGGGGGAAAAAGATATGAAATTTTATGTGGATAATGTTGCATTGAAAATCTGGGGCTAGAGTTCTGGAAAAAGGCAAAGTCTGGAGGATTGATGCCACCTTCTCTGAAAGGAGATGAAATGTCGAAGTGAATGAGAGCTCTAAGAGGTCTGCAGCAAAAGGAGAAAAAGGAGGAGGACAAAATCATGCTTAATAGTTACTGTTATTGTAAGGGATAAGGGAAAGGACCTGATAAAGAATTCAGAGATTGATCAGAGAGGAAGGAGTAGAGTGAAGTGAGCCAGGGTTATTTGGTCAGTGAGGTCACATTTTTTGGAAAGATCCTTGCATTGCTAAATTTTTTTTGACTAATAAGTGCATAGTTTACCCTTGACGGCCAGGCTTAATAATTATGCCCTTTTTTGGATTCTTCTCTGACTCTCCGCCCCTCCCCTCACATAACAGTTCTCTCTCTTACTTTGTTGCTTTCTTCTTTTTTGATAGTACCATTATCATAATATATAATAGTCTATTATTTTGCATTGTACTTTCCAGCTCTGATATCTTGGGCAAATTTTGTAAATTATTTGAGAGTCTGGCTACAAACGATGCTATACTTACTTCATGGATTTTGGAGGATTAAATGCCTGTCTCTTTCTCTGGAATGTCCTCTCTCTTTTTACTTATGGGGCCAGCTCCTCTCTTTTATAACCTTGCTTGTGCTGCCATTCAAGGAAGCCTTTCTTGGACCCCAGAGTATCCTATGCTTAAGGCTATCTAGTAGTAGTTTAGCACTATGATATTCGTAAGTTGCAAATTCAGGTCTAAAAAAAAGTAACTTTCATTTTTCTATATTAAACTTACTTTTTCCCCAAAATTCCTATTCCATCTTTTAATAGAATCCTAATCCCTCAGTTATTCAGAGTATTTTCAGTAAAATAAACATTTACCACTTAACCATCCTCCTGGGGCTTATTTAATGCCACCATAGCGTGTGTGTGTGTGTGTGTGTGTGTGTGTGTGCGCGCGCGTAGCAGGTATAGAGTTGTCTGGGATCCTGTTATGGACATCTGTCCATGAGGTAATCAAAACATGTCTTTATTCCCTCATATGATGACCAGTCTGAACAAAACACACCATGCCCTAGACAGGACAGTAAAATATTTGGCCCCTCTTAATTCTGACAGGCTATCTACGGGCGCTCTGCCTGGACTGTTCCACAGCTGTTTCTGATCTTCTGCTCCAGCAGCACCACAAGGAGTTCAGGGAAACAAGAATTCTCTCACAGCGCTTTGTTATGGAAACACAGGGGCCCTGTGAACCACGACCACCCATCAGGAAATCAATGTTCAGAGACATTTTTTCTGGAATTGCCTGTCTTTACTGAATGAATTCCAGAAAAATATGATCAACAACTCCTCATTAGAGGCCTGCATGTTGAGTTTCATAATGGAGCTTTTAGTCAATGTGGCCAATAAATGCAAAGGCCCTGAGGACTACATCTGCTAACATGCTTTCCCTTTCTCTGATTCAAGAGTTGATTTTATATTACAAAATATGATTAAGCCCTGGGAAGTTCACTTTCTCATTGGGAGTATTAATTGCAAATCACACAACAGACAGTTCATTGTAAAAGTGGTTTGCGTGTGAAGTAGTTTGGCTTCATGGTTGAGATAAAATTCAGTTTTGAATATCTGCTTTCCGTCTCATTAGCTTCATGACCTCTCTGTGTCTCAGTAGCTTCATTTGAAAATAGGAATAGTTGACCCACCTCATGGTATTGATGAGAGGGTTGAAAAAGAGTATGTATATAAAGATCTTGGAAAACTGCCTGGTGTATAATAAATGTCAATAAAATAGTAAATATTATTATTTATGTTGGTGAAAACAAAATTTTGATTTCTGGCCAGGTATAGTGGTTCATGCCTATAATCCAAACACTTTGGGAGGCCAAGGCTGGAGGATCATTTGAGGCCAGGAGTTCAAGACCAGCCTCAGCAAAAGAAAGACCCCACCTCTACAAAAAAGAGAAAAACTAGCCAGGTGTGGTGGCATGTGCCTGTAGTCCCAGCTACTAGGGAGGCTGAGGCAGGAGGATCACTTGAGCCCAGGAGTTTGAGATTGCAGTAAGCTATGACGATGTCACTGTACTTTAGCCCAAGAGACAGAGTGAGACCCTGTCTTAAAAAAAAATAATTGGTTTTCAAAAAAAAGAAAACTCAATATATTTATCTTTTAAATCCTGAGTCCCAGGCTCAGTTTTCTGCAAGTATATTTAACGTACTTTAATTGTTGACATTTTACTTATTGAATTTTATTTCATTGCATTACACTTTTATTTCAGGGTACAATGGACTAGCTAATGGTGGGGCAGTATTCCTGACTAGAGCAAGCAGAAAAAAAAAATAAATAAATAAATTATAGAAAGCATCTGATTGAAAGTAGCAGAGGGCTACTGAGAAAATCAGATCTAACAGTGCGAAAATTTTGGAGAGGGAAGAGCCTCAGGCACATGGGCTGACCCTCTGGTAACTTCTTTACCCTGGGGAACATTAGTTGATTCTGGGCATGGACGAGAGGTGAACAATTCAGGGTCTAAGTCTGTGGAGGGTACAGAAAAACCAACAGAGTATTCGGAGGAGATTCAAGGGGCTTCCAATGTGCTGCCAGCTTTCCCTCTGGAACTTGTGCTGAATACTAAGGCTACTTAGAGCAGGAGGCTAAAAACCAGAGCCGAAAGCTGAAAAGCTGAGCAGGGGCTTTCAGTAGTCTCATGAGACAGAGATTAGATGTCTGTGCTCACTAGGGAGAGGAGTAAAGAATACATGAGGTTCTTAGTTGAAAACTCTAGGGAATAGGGAGAACCAGCTGTAGACTAGACCTTAATGGGGCTGCAACTCAGCCTTCACTCAGAACGGGCCATGATTGGATTAAGGGCCTCACTCTGCCTAAAAAGAAAAAGGTAGGAGATAACATCATCTGAGGTCTCTATGTTTTTTAATGAGAAATCAAAATTGTTACAAAATTAATAAGATCAACAAAGTACAGGATCATATGACCATAAAACAATAGGAAAAAACCACACAACAGAAACAGATCCTTAAGTCATCCAGATACTGGAATTTAGTAACATGGACTTTACATTAACCATGGGGTGGATAAACAAACAGACAAAAATTTTACTAAAAATGGATTTTATAAAAGAACAAGTGAAAATTCTAGTACTTAACTATATAATATCTGAAATTAAATTAACGGGCTTAAATTGAAATTTTAAAAATAAAACTTGCAAGACACCTTCCTTTTCACTTGTATGCAGTGAAATTGTGCTACTAGGTACATGATGAACACTGACACATTATCCTTTTTCCCTTCAAGTGTCCTTTCTCCCATCCTCTGTTTCTCAGGCTTCTGTATTAATTTGACAACATACAGCACTGAGTACCATATACAAAAGGCCTAAGCTGGGCGACTGCAAGCAGAAAGAGTAGCTGTGAGTTAAAAAGAAAAAATCCATAAAGCGTGGTTGGTACTCTCAGAGGGACTGTTGTACAGTGAGGAATGCACACACAGTGAACACGTGCTAGAAATTCAGGAGTGGCTTCCAGTCCAAGCTTCTTATTAACTAGTGATGAGGACTTGGGAAAGTCACCATTTTCTCATTTTCACACTGTGTAATGCAAGAGAGTGACTCAGATTTCTAGCTCTAAGATTTCTTCCATTTCTGAAATTTAAAGCAAACTGAGCCAATAAGCCATAGTTCAGAAATCCTAAATTTAATTTTATGAAAATCTGCTCATAGTTTTTCTAAAGATGTTTTAAAATCAGCTTTGTATCTTTGACCAACGTCTCCCCAACCCCTCCCTTCCAACTGCCCCAGCCTTTGGCAATCACCATTCTATTCTCTATTTCTATGAGATCAACTTTTTAGATTCCACATATGAGTGAGATCTCGGAGTATTTGTCTTTCAGTGCCTGGCTTATTTCACTTAGTATAAAGTCCTTCACATTTATCCATGTTGTTGCAGATGCCAGATTTCTTTTTTTTATGGCTCAACAGTATTCCACAGTGTAACCATTCCACAATGTATATAAATCTCAAAACATCATGTTGTACACAATAAACACATACAATTTTATCTGTCAGTTTAAATAAATTTAAAAAAATATTAAAAAAAGAAAAAATAGATTAAAAACTAAAACCATTTTGAAGATGGCTGACCATAGACACCAGATGCCAGATCATCTCAGAAAGAAGAAAAAGTTTTAGATGAAAAAGAAAAAACAAACAATCATAGCTTGGCTGTAATTCGGAGGGAAAAGTGCCAGAACCTACAAGAGATTCCACGGGAAGAAGTTATGGAGCAGAATAAGAAGGAGCAAGATATTGGTAGAGGACAACCCCTGAGAGGCTTGGATTCCAGTGAAAAGGGTGAGTCGAGCATTTTGTTTCTCCCTTGATCACATCTCTGGCAGTCGGCAGGCTCCGGAGCTGCTGGAGAGCCTTGCTACCCTCATGAGCCTAAAAGCTGCTACTGGCAGTGAACTAGGAGCTTCTTGAGGACAAAGGACCAGCCTTCCAGCCTCCTAGGGGCACTGCCCATCACCACAGACCCAAGCCGAGATGGCAGGTGCTATATTGTTTCTCCACCCATTGTGCACCTTTGTCCTCCCCAGGACAAAAAATGTTGGAAAAACTCTTCTAGAGTGTCCATTTACTCCTATATTCATCTATCTCCTGGGCTAGTGCTTTCTGCACCCTCCCAAACTAGAGAGAGGAGGGAATCCTGAGAGAGCTACTCCAGAACATGCCCCATTTTCTATTCCATCCAGCATTTTTCTACAGCAGCACCATCCCCTTGTGCCATGAGAGGGCAGTGGTCCCCCAGGGCATGGAAGAGCCTACACATTCACAATAGGTCCCAGCTGAGGGTCAGGCCTCAGTGTAGGGTTAGTCTCTCAGACAAAATCAAATGCTGGAATAGTTTTTTCAACAGTTGAAGCTCTGACAACTGGATATCCATATACCAAAGAATGAAGTTTGACCCCCTCCTCACATCATACCAAAAAAAAAAAAAAAAAAACCTCAAAATGGATCATAGACCTAAATATAAGAGCTAAAAGTATAAAAATATTGGAAAAAATATAAGTATAAATCTTTAAGGCCCTAAGTTAGGCAAAGCTTTCTGAGATATGATACCAACCACACAAGAGAGAAAATAAACAATGGATAAATCAGGCTTTTTCAAAATAAAAAGTTTTTATGCTTCAAGGAATGTTATCAAGAAAGTGAACAGAGAGCCCACAGAATGGTAGAAAATACTTACAAATCATGTGTCTGATAAAGGACTTCTATCTAGAATACATAAATAACTCTTTTACAATTCAACAATTAAAAGAAAAATCACCCAATTTAAAAATAATCAAATGATCTGAATAGATATTTCTTCTTGGAGGATACACAAATGTGAAATAAACACAGGAAAATATGTTCAACAGTCAGTTAAATGCCAATCAAAACTACAATGAGTTACCACTTTACATATGCTAGTACAGCTGCAATTGAGAAGAGACAATAACAAGTGTTTTTGAGGCTGTGGAGAAAATAAAACCTTCATACAATGCTGGTGGGAATGTGAAATGGTGCAGCTATGTTGGGAAACGATTTGGCAGCATCTCAAAAAGTTTGACATAAAGTTACTGTATGAGCCAGCAATTCCATCCCTAGATATACAGCCGAGAGAATTAAAAACATATGTCTGAAAAAAAAAATAAGTTGTACATGGATGTTAAGTGAAAGAAAACAGTCACAAAAGATCACATATTTTATGACTTGATTTATATGAAATATCCAAAATAGGCAAATCCAGAGATAGAAAGGAGATTAATGACTGCCAGGGGTTGAGAGAGTGGCAACTGGAAGGGACTGCTAATGGTTACGGGGTTTCTTTCAGGGGTAATGAAAATGTTCTAAAACTGATTGTGAGACAGTTTTGTGAATATGTTTTTTAAAAAAGTCAAATTGTACACTTTTAAAATATACATCTGCCCCAATTTATACTCTTATAACCATTCACCTCGTTGAGTGAGATCTTTACCAATTCTTGCCTGGATTATTGTAACAGCACCCTAACTTGTTATTTTACCTTCAGTGCTGCTTTCAATCCGTCTTTCATACTACAGCCATAGGAGCTTCCTAAAATCTAGATCTCATGTTCACTCCCCAGTTTAAAACCAATGGTGACTCCAACTGCTCACGATATAAAACATACTTAGCATGACTTCAACCCATCTTTTAGCCCCAGCTTCATTAACAGATTCTACACTACTTACACACGAGGCACTTGCCACAACTGCCAATTAAGGCTCCCCTCACTTTTCACTTCATTTTCATATTCTCCGTGTCTCTGCCAGCTGTCCTACCCAGTTTTTCTATCTTGAAAGATACACTTACATTCAAGGCCTCCTTGCTAACTTATCTGAGAAGGTTATTCCAGCTCCTGAATACAATGAGCCAGTCATGCATCATTGCTCTCATGGCTAGCAGATCACACAGGACATGGCTTTAATATGTTTTCTGTCTCTCCCACTAGCCGAAACCCTTGAGGAAGCAGAATCTTCATTTTACACATGTTGCCATCTCCACTCCTGACACACTGGAGGACTCAATAAATACTGGGTGAATGAATGAAGCTAGGTTTGGTGCTTTTTTCAATGTAACACTATGCTCCCCAATTTCTGGACAGAGATATAACTACTCTCCCCTTCACTTAAAGATTTTATCATGGGCTCACCATCCCTCTCCAATTTCACTCATGTTATAACATTTTTGTAATTTCAATATGAACACAGATATATTTTCTAATATCATAAGCCTCATCGTCCAGCTACCTCAGCCACTTGCTTCTGAGGTCTTCCCTAGACCTGCTGTTACCAATAACAAATCTCACTTTCCATAAACAACTCTTCGACCCCACCTGTGCTACAATAGATTGATCTTATCACTTCATTGTTATCCTACAACTCCTCACATCTCCACTTTCCTCCTTATCCACTTAATTCTATTGTCAAAAATTATATAAACTCTCTTACATGCCCCCTCATACCCATTGTCCCTCTTTGCCTCTGTCATACTTTCTTATTAAATCACCAACTCAAGTTGAATCTAAACCTCTATCTACCTTACCCAGAGCCTGCATAGCAGAATATAACTGGGAAAAAAGCACCACTGTACCTACTGATCTCACTTTAAATTCATAACTTCCAGCTTCAAGTGTGTTCTTTGTGTTGGCAGGCAATTATTAATATATATTTCTTTGGTCTATTCATCTTCCTTCTTAAAGGATTATTTCACAACTTTCCATTTATCCTCAAATCTTCCACATCTGCTTTTCTCTTCACAATCTCACTTTAGTTTTTATTTCACTGGGAAAACAAAAGCCAAATACTGTCTGCCCGGCAGTTACTACAGATAGGAGCCATCATCTCCCCGTAAGGCCAACTCCTCCACTCATGCTGGAGATCCCCTCTCTTTTCACTCAAAGACTCCAACAGCTTGACTTTCTCTCCCCTGCGACATCAATTTTCATCTCCACTCCCAATCTAGTAGATATTTCTTTCAACATGCAAATATGCTATACATTTCCCATCCTAAAAGACAAAAGATATAAATGAAAAAATAAAACAAAACAGAAGCTCTGGTTTGGTCCCAGCACCATTCCTAACACAATCCCATTTCTCTGCTTCACTTTAAGGCAGGGGAGCTATTTATATTTACACACGTGTACCTCCTCTCCACTCTCTCTCATTCTCTCCTGAAACTCATCTTGTCAGAGTCACAGTAAGCACTGATTGATAAATCCAGTGATACAAATCAGTCCTCATCCTCCTCAGCCTATCTTCAGCCTTGGACGTGATTACACATGATTACTCATGATTACTCCTGTCTTCTTGAAACACTCCTTCGGTTCCTAGGAAGTCACTCTGTTTTCCTCCTACTGACCAGCCAGTCCTTTTGATCTATGCTGTTCCTTCTCATTTCCCAAACTCTACATGTGTGCACCCCAGAAATCAGTCCTTTTTCTGTTTCCTTTGTCTCTTTACATTTATTTCTTTGGTTATATTATAACTTTAAATACTATCTATTGTATCTATAAGCTGAGGACTCCCAAACTTTTAACTAAAACTGATATGTTTTCTCAATTCTAATTTCATATATCTAACCGCCTAAGTTCACTTGGTATCTCAAATTTAAAAATCCCAAATGTTAAGTCCTAATCTCCCTACCATCCCCACCACCCCTCCTACTCTACTCACAGCTTTAAAGTTACTCAAGACAAAAACCTTGGATCTCCCTTGACTTCTCTTCTACCTCACACCCAATCTGTCAGGAAATCCCGTTGGTCTTACCTTTAAGTCAAGAGTCATTGACTTTGACCACCTGTCCACCGCCACCTGGTTCAAGCCAACAGTAGTCTCCTGTCTGGTCTCTCTGCTTCCATCCCTGACCCCTATAAACTCTTATCCACACAGCATCCACAGTGGCCTTCTTAAAATTTCAGTTAGATGATGCCATTCCTCTTGTCAGTTTTTTCTAATGGTTCTCTATTTTATTCTAATTAAAAGTCAAGGTAAGAAGTCCTACATCATCTTCACCCTCCCCAATGCCTTTCTTGCCTCATTCGCTGCTATTCTCCCTTGTGCAGTGTCTTCCAGTCACACTGGCCTCTCTAAGCTCCCTGGACACTGCAAGCATGTTCCCACCTCAGGGCCTCATGTTCCCTGTTCTTTCTGTCCAGAATTTTTTTCTTCCAGACATTTTCGTAGCTTAGTTTCTCATTTCTTTCTCATCTCTGCTCAATTGTCACTTCATCATAGAAGACTTCTTTGACTAACATATATAAAATAGTCCCCCAACAAACTCTCTCCCTCTAACATTCCTTTATCTTTCTCCATGAATCTCGTTAACACCTAACATATCATGTATTTATTTGTGTGTTGGTCACCATAGACCATGAGGGCAGGGACTTTGCTTTATTTGCTGCTTATCCCCAGCAAACTTTAACAATGCTAGCAAGTTGTTGAATAAATGAGTTGCATTTGAAGAAAAGATTCTGTTACAACAAAAAGAAAGAAGTAAAGGAAGCAAGGAAGACATGTGAGAAGGAAGGAAATAAGGATTAAGTAAGGGGTTGGTGTGTTTAAAAAAAAGTGTTCTATACATAGAAAATGCTGATTCTCCTATTATTTGGGATAAAAGTGTATATATAATTTGATACCATATTTGTAAATTTTAAAAAATGAAATAAAAAATCTACACATGTAGAAAATAACCTTGAAACAATATATATATCAAAATGTCAACAGAATATGTATTTCAGCAGTGTGATTATGACAAGGGATTTTGGAGGGGAGGTGGGATTCTATTTTTTTCTATATGTTATTTTGTATTTCTTAAATAGTAAACAGATTTCTACCTGTGAATATTTTTAAACAGAAAAAAATCTTAAGAGAAATAGGATACAAAAAAGAAAAAAGAGATTTGTATCCCCAGATTTTTTCATTTTCTACACAGAAAAGTGGACTGTCTAAATGTGGACACTGGACTGTCTAAATGAAAACAGACATGGTTTCACACATAGAGAAGAGACTTTCCTTTCTATTCCCCTTTCCCATGGCTTTCCAGGGCATCCTGAAATACCTCATGAAATGCCTGTCATTTTGTAGGGAATGGAGTGTTTCAGGTCCAATTCCAGATGCACAGCTTGGGCAAACTCAAATCAGACAACCAGAAAGCACTTAGCATCTACCTGATTGTGAGCTAAATACAGAGGAAACATGGCACTCCATCTGCACCCCAAAGAGTTTATAAACTGTCAGGAAGGAAACACTGAGTTTGCATTTGGAAAGTGAAAGAATCTTTGATTGTGAGTAACATATGTGCTGAGTTCCGCCCAAACACAGAGCAAAGCACAATCCCGAATAAAGAGTGGAACCCTCCCCAGGGCTCAGCCAGGATGTCTCAGAGATGCTTTGATCCCCCTCACAGTGTGGTGTGCCATGTGATGGCCTCAGCTTTGTGACTCACAAAGGAGGTATAGTGGCAACTTGATGAGACACCAGGACCGAATCCACTCAGTACTGCACCAAGAATTTGAGTTCCTTCATTCCTCAATTTCCTCTGTTAGCTTTACATTTTCATACCCAACCAGTGCCACTTCCAAATTTAAAGAAATTCCTATGCAAGTAGGATGCCTGGAAAATTTTGCTAGAAAAGGACAGGATGGGGCTTCTTAAGAAGGAGGATATATTTTGATTATGTTTCTGGATAACAGAGGTCTTAAGATCACAGAGGCTCAATTTTCTTATCAGTGAAATAGATGATTTTGAGAATTGAATGTAGTAGTACATAAAAACCATTTTATAAAAGAGTTTCACTTTATCGATACTCTACTGCTCACACTTCTCTTCTGTGAAGTCAACCCCTCTTGAAAGTTAACTTTCCTTTTGATTTGATTTAACAAGGAGAATGGTTAAACACCTGGGAATTTGCCCTATGGCCCCTTCTGAGCTAGTACAGATCAGCTATGTTAGAGATGCAGCCACACATATATAAATAAATATAATCTATTTGGTAGTGGCTGCCTGGCTTCTTATCAGAAATTTGATGCATAGTAAACAGGATAGGGGCACAATAAAAGATATTTCAATACTAAAGGTCAGGATGGAATAGAGAAGGAATGAAGGTGGTAGGGAAGATATGAAGGCAGTAGGGGAAAGTATCAGAAAGACATACACTAATATCAAAACTGTATTTGAATCCATCTTTATTCTGTGACCTCATGCAAGTTACTTAATCTTTCTAAGTCTCTGTTTCTATATTAGTCAAGTGAAAATTTAAATCTACTTTGCAGGTTTGTTATGTCAATTAAATAAAGCAATGTAAGTAGAATGGCTAGTTTGTAGCAGGAGATGTCCGTGGAATAGTGGACATGTGGCTTTCAGTCTTTATTCTATGTCTTAGCTGATTGTATGATCTCATGTATGTCACTGAACACACATGAGAATAGGCTTCAGTTTCATTTGTAAAATGAGTGGCTGGGGTAAAAATCTAAAGAGCTTTCCATTTTACATTTTTAAGCAACCTAGCTTTTTGAGAGAATGTATAAAGAAGATTGGATTTTCTATTTTTACTAATGCCTTACAGAAGCACCTCTGGGACTCAACAAGAGAATCAAATCCAAGGCCAGGCTGTTAGTTTGTTTTTCAGCTGACCTTAGTTTACTGTTCCTATTAGAATCCTGACTTACCAGATAATAGCTAAGAGCATCCTATATATTGTATTTACTCCTGGCATCCCTACCACTGTGCTGGAGAACAGAACAAACCCTCACATTGTTTAAAAATAGTCCATCCATTTTGTGTGTTTTTAAGAAGCATTATACTGAAAATAATTTGGGGGTTTTGTTTTTTTATTCTTTTGTTAAGAAAAGCAAATTCTTTTTAGAAAAACTAATTCTATCCTAAATCTTTTATATTTTTAATTAAGCATGGAGTGGAGCAAAGGGAATAAAAATGTTTCCCTATTTGTTTTGTTTCAAATAAAGCTTTTTAATTATTTATATTTGTTTTAATAATTATTAAAAACCAAATAAAATTATATTTGATCTTACAAAAATCAAATACCATTGAAATAGAATGAGAAATTTATCTATGCACTTTTCTCTTATGCAAATTGCTTATGTGAAATATGTAAAAAATGCAATAAAATGATGAAAAATAAACTCTGAAATTAAAATTAAGCCTGGCTTGTTATTGAATATTCAATGAATTTTATGCCCTAGAGCTCAAGAAAATCCCTTTCCTTGTTATGTTATTTTGTTTTCCAATTTTCACAGAATTCATTACCTCTTATTGAGTCTCTTAGGTTTTTTTTATGTGACATTCCAAAAATCAAAAGGAGGAAGGAGAAAAAGAACTTAAAATGGACATAAGTGGTAATTCTGTTTAAGTCACATTAACATTCCATTGTCATCAGTTAGAATCTCCTAAGGAGAGTAAACCAATCCAAAGTATAAGCATAGTTGAATTAAAACACAACATGGGTGCATGTGCATACACACATACACCCTCTTCCCCCCAAAAACAGCCCCATTTGTGGGCTCAGAATATGGGACCAGAATATGTTAAGATGTCCCAGATAACACTCTTCCAACACCTGTAATGTTTAATATTCTTCTCAGACAAGAATTTTTGGTCTTGTCTGTATTACCCAAAGTGATCTACAGATTCAATGCAATCCCTATTTAAATACCAACATCATTTTTTAACAGATCTAGAAAAAATAATTCTATGTTTTGTATGGAAGCAGAGAAGACCCTGTATAAGCAAAGCAACCTTAAGCAAAAAGAACAAATTGGGAGGCATCACTCTACCAGACTTCAAGCTATACTACAAGGCTATAGTAACCAAAATAGCATGATGCTGGCACAAGAACAGAGACGTAGACCAATGCATCAGAACAGAGAACCCAGATATAAAACCATCCTCATATTGCCATCTGATCTTTGATAAAGCACACGAAAACACTGGGGAAAAAATCCCTATTTAATAAGTGGTGCTGGGAGAATTGGGTAGCCACATGTAGAAAACTAAATCAGGATCCACACCTCTCACTCCTCACAAAAATCAACTCACAATGGATAAATGACTTAAACCTAAGGCATCACACTATAAGAATTCTAGAAGAAAATGTTGGAAAAACTCTTATAGACATAGGCCTAGGCAAAGAGTTTATGAAGAAGACCCCAAAAGTAATCACAGCAACAACAAAAACAAATAAATGGGGCCTGATCAAATTAAAAAGCTTCTGCACAGCCAAGGAAACAATCAACAGAGCAAATAGACAACCTAGGCCGGGCGCGGTGGCTCACGCCTGTAATCCTAGCACTCTGGGAGGC
>NW_012141636.1:5212605-5248624 GCF_000956105.1 Propithecus coquereli
GCACCTCTTGTATTATCCTGGATAGAGCTGGAGCCCATTCTTCTAAGTGAAGTATCATAAGAATGGAAAAACCAACACCACATTTACTCATCATTAAATCGGAGCTAATCAATCAACCCTTATGTGTACATATGGAAATTACATTCTTCAGAAATCAAGCAGGTGGGAGGGGGCAGGAGAGGATGAGTAAATTCACACCTAACAGGTAAAATGCACACTATCTGGGGGATTGGCACACTTACAACTTTCACTCAAATGGTACAAAAGCAATTTATATGACAAAAAAATTGTACCCCTGTAATATTCTGATATAAAATTTTTTAAAAAAACAGAGAGAAAGAAAAAATAAGAATATGTCTAATCTCTCTAAATCTAAATGTATAGTTGTTACAGAACACACTCTGGAAACATAGCCTCAAGGCATGCCTTTTGTTATGCGATATTTGAATTTCAATCTATATCGGAAAGGTAGTAGTTAACATTTTCTCACTTCAAGATGTCATGGACTCTTCTAAATAGATTGTCTAATTTAATGTAGTTAGCAATTCCATGATTAGGAATTCCATTCTTCCAGTTTTATCAGAAAGTGTTTAATCATGAGTGATTTCTGATCATTTCCCATAACAGCAATAAAACACATAAACACACACACACACACACACACAGAAACAAAATAAAAAAAGAACCAAAAAACTCTAAAGAAGTAAAAAAGCCACTCTACTCCCTAACCCAAATTCAAAGGAAAAAAATAGTACAATATTGATAGATGTGATAAACTCAAGGCCATCCAAGATAAATTGAAAGCATTTACGGAATGACCCTTTTATGGGATCCTGGCATTCTTCTAAGTATATAGAAAAAGAGAGAGATTGGTGAGATTGTGTGGAGACTTAAAACAACAACAAAAAATCATATAAGAAAGTCTGTACAATGGCATGTTAAAAAATTATAATTCATAGTCCAATAGTCCTTGATATGTCATATTTTATATTCCACTAATCCAGTATATTGAAGAACCTGATTTCTCCTATTGTTAAAATAGAATACTAAACATTTCTGGGGGAAAATTTCAAGTCTATATTTATTCTGTTTTTAGAATTCTAGTTTATACAAACTTAAGGTATAAACCTCAATACTATTTTGGCAAGTAAATTTTATTGCCACGGATTTAAATTAAGGATGATTCTACTGTAGCTCAAAATTGTAATAATACTAGAGTAAATGTCTTATAGCACTAAAAAAAAACAAAGATTTGACTTATTAATTTTAGTAATATTATGGGCAAGTTTTGTAGGAGACTGGAGGTTACATCTTTCAAATAGAAAAAAATAATTCTTAGGAAACCCTATTTTTTATTTACTTTTTAATTTACATTTTTGATTCACTGATATAGTACTTCTCTCCACTACTAGAGAGCAAACTGATCTTTCTCAAGGATACTGAAAAAGAGGGGGCAGGAGGAGATTTTAAAAAAAGAATTTATTCTCCAATTGAAAGTGACGTTGCTATAATCTGAAATCTTGTTCTTTGTGTCTGTAAATTTTTCTCTTCTCCTCCTATATTTATCTCTTACTCTCCAACACACACTGAAAGGCCTTCTGCAGGGCATCTGCAATGGTTATGAAAATATGTAGAAGAGATAATCATAAATTGCCGTGCTCTTTGGGTATTTTTAAACATCACTGATGGAGTGGAAATTGCAACAAGCTTTCTGAAAGTAATTTTCAGATTGCTTTAAAATTTTGCATAATCTGTGGAAAGTCTTAAGAATAGACTAGAACATGAAGAAGAAAGAATTTCAGAGCTAGAAGACAACACCTTCAAAGTAAACAAGTCAGTCAAAGATAAAGAACAGAGAATTAAGAGGAAGCAACAAAACCTACAAAAAATATGGGATTACGTAAAGAGGACAAACATAAAAATTATAGGCATCACTGAGAATGAAGAAGAAAACAAACAAGAGTTGAAAAACCTATTTGAGGAAATTTGAGGAAAACTTCCCTGGTCTTGCTAGAAATTTAGATATCCAGGTACAAGAAGCTCAATGAACACCTGGGAGATTCGTTGCAAAGAGGCAATCACCATGACATATAGTCATCAGACTAGCCAAAGTTAACACAAAGGAGGAACTCCTGTGCGCCATAAGGTGAAGATACCAGGTAACTTACAAAAAAAACCCATCAGGCTAACTGCAAACTTCTCAACTGAGATCTTACAAGCCAGAAGGAATTAGGGACCCATGTTCAGTCTTCTTAAACAGAATAATGTCCAGCCTAGAATTTGTATCCTGCAAAACTAAGTTTCTTATATGAGGGAGAAATAAATACTTTTCCAGATAAACAGAGGGAATTTGTCAAGACCAGACCTGCCCTGCAGGAAATACTCAGATCTGCATTATACAGCAATCAGCTCAATAGAAACCCACCAGTGTAAAATCACCCAAAGGTCAGAGTTTATATAAAGTAATGGCTCAAAAGGTAAAACGAAGCAATGAAGTTCTACCCAAAAGGATGAACAGAAATGCATCCACTTATTAATTCTTTCAATAAACGTGAACAGCTTGAATTCTCCACTCGAGACATAGGCTGGCTGACTGGTTAAAAAAATACGAGCCAAGTATCTGTTGTCTCCTGGAAACACATCTAACTCACAAGGACTCCTTCACACTCAAGGTGAAGGGATGGAAAAAAATATTCCATGGAACTGGAACTCAAAAGAAAGCAGGTGTAGCCATTCTCCTATCAGATAACATAGCCTTCAAATCAACAATAGTAAACAAAAAACAAAGATGGTCATTATATAACGGTAAAGGGAGCGATTCATCAAGAAGACGTAACAATTCTAAATATTTATGCACCTAACATAGGTGCTCACAGATTCATAAAGCAAACCCTACTAGATCGAAACAAAGTGATAAACAGTAACATTGTAATTGCTGGACTTTAATACCCCAGTGAAAGAACTGAACAGATCCTTCAAGCAGAAAATAAAGAAAAAAACACTAGATTTAGATGGGGCTCTAGAGCAAATGGACCTAACAGATATTTAAATCTCATAGCATTATTACAAAGTAGAAATATTATTTTTAAATAATATATTATATATTTTATACATGAATTAGATAAGACTGTGACATATAATAACTTGCTCAAACTTAATTAACAGATAGAACAAGCATTTGAAACCTAATGTAGCAGAGACAAGGCTACAACTTTACCATTTCTTTCATTTTTCTCTATACATTTCCCAGCTTTTCATAAAACTAGAGGGAGTCTCCTGACTAAGTTCTGATCAGTTCCATGTGGGCAAGTGTTGTGTATACTACTTACAGGACTGGCCTTAACGTATGCCCCTTAATTTTATATATTCTCTCTCTTCCTTCTGCATCCAGAAACAAAGGATTCCTGGGTGGTGGAGCCACACAAGTAGAGGCTATTTAGGCTGTTCTGCTTGTAGAAGAGTAGCTTTACAGACTTACCTGGCAGTGCCAGATCATGATTTAAGTGATAAGGAAACCTTTATTACGTTATGCCATGAAGATTTTGGAGCCTTTTGTTCCTGCAGAATTAATACACTGTGCCAATTATCAATTTATTGCTTCTCTGCTCCAAACAAATCCACCCTCCCTTCCCTATTTTTGATTCCATAGATAAACCCTCCAACTGTTTCTCCTTTGCCAGCAGGCAAAATGCAAGGCCTTGTCAGTAGAGGGTGCTAGAGAGATACTGCAGGAGGAAGGGGACTCTTCCGGATTCAGTGCTTTTCTTCTTGCTTCTGTGGTGTGCTGCCAGAAGACACCTTCCTTACCAGCGCGACAGCTTTCTTGCCAGAAAGCATTGGCAGAGAGGGCGGGAGACCTAGTGATGCGCACCCTCCAGTGAGTTTCGCCGATTTCCTGGAGAGTGGTTTCCTGCTCATCTGCCCATGCATGAAGCACCTAAGTGAATCTTTCCACCATCCCCAGTGGGCCTGGGCAACACCTTCTCCCACAAAGTCTGAATCTCAACCTCAGGCAAGGGGTGGGGAGTGGGGAGGATCTGCCAAGTTTTTCCCTTCTTTGGATGCTCTCCCTCAGCCACAGAAGTGGTGGTTTTTCCCTCATCTGCTATTCCTGTATTTGTTATAATTCTCTTTAAACAATTTTTCTCAATTATTTCCTTTTTACTAGTTAATAATTCCTTATATTAAATGTTCCTCATTCAATTTACTGTATAATGTCTATCTCCTGACTGAACCTTAACTGATGCATACACAAAATAAATGTATAATCTTAAAAATTGGTGCCATCTAAACTATGGTCATATGAAAATATGGTCACGTGGAGGCATATTGACAATGTGGTCTTTTGAGTCATGGTAAAGCGAGGTCTTCTGAGTCAGCCAGTCTTGAGTTTGAGTACTAGCCTAGTCACCTTCTACCTGTGTGATCTTAGAAGAGTCTCTAAAGATCTCTGAGCTTTAGTTTCTTCATCTCTAAAATAGGGTTAATTATAATCGTCTTGCAGTGTTGCCAGGAAGCCTAAGTAGCATGTGCACAGTGGTTGGCACAAAGTGGGCACTAAATGAATAATATTTTAAATACTAATTCACGATGATGATTTTTCAGTACCTGGGATTGAGCATTGTTTCGTTTACTTGTCATATTCAAACGATTGTGTCCCCCATGTACTCACTGTAGTTTTTCGTGTACTTAGGTCTAAACAGAGCATTTCTGAACATTGCATATCCTTCATCCTCTCATTTTGTTTCCATTGCCAAAGACAATAGCTGAATATCACTTTTTGCTGAATATCATTTTTCTTAACCAGTATTTAAGGCATTTATCAAATTCTTTCTCATGCTTCTTTTAGGAGACTCTGTGACTCCATATTATTTTGCACTTTCACAAAATTTTTATTTTCCATCCAAATTTGATTCCTGCCAATTTCCCCCTCCCCTCCTGTCTTTCTCTCGTCTGTTAGAGATTCCCAGCCCTTAATTTACAGACTTTTAAGAATATCTACCTCCTGATTCTTGTATGCAAACACACTCTGATCAAAGCTTTTAAATATTAATTTACATTTAAAAATATATGTGGTATCATATGTCCACTATACTTTCCTCTGTAGTAATTCAACAATGTCATTTATTCCCAAAAAGTGTTTGTGTGCTTTGTTTTTAGTCTATAAGACACTCGTAGCTACTTACCTGTTTATTTTGGGATATTGACTGTTTAATTTGTGTTAACATAAAGCACCTATTCTTCTATCAGCCATGTCTTTAAATACTTCCTACTGGTAGAATATTTGAAGTAAAGCCTCCAATGCCTATAAAAAATCTCCTTCTATTATTTTTAAGAAATATTGTGGTCAAGAACATGAACCTGTGGACCATGTACACAAATACAGTGGGTACAAGTTTAACTCCCCTTTTAAAGGCTGTGTGGCTGTATTAGTCAAGAGCGTTTGGGCTACCTGTGGCAAAAAATCAACACAATCTGCTTTGAACAAATGAACAAAGAAACCAAAGCTAAATTTATTGCCTCGTGTACCTGGGAAGTTAAAGGTTAAATCAGGATTCATACTCAGCTGCACTAAGGGACTCAGATGGGATCTTCATTCCTCCCTGCCTTCCTTTTTCTAGCTGCTTGACTCTTTCTCTCTTTCTCTCTTTATGTATTGGTTTTTTGTTCACCTAACTGTCACATGGGGTGAGAAAATAAGGGCCATTTCCTACAGTCTCCTTTCTTAAAGTTTTGAAAAAAAGGCACAGGAGAAGACTTTGCATGGTTCAGCTTGGATCACAAGCACATCCCTTCATCTGTCGCTTTTGCCAGGAGGAATGAAGCACTCTGATTAGCCCATTGTGGCCAAAAGGGCAGATGCACTGACTAGAAATCCTGCTAGAATCACGTGATAAATTTGGATCTTTTTTTTCTATCAGTCTGTTATCTATTAAATTTGAAATCATCCTCCCCTCATGAATGACATTATGTTTGGAAAAGATGTAGGATCTGAGCAATAAATTCGTTAAGATTTATTATAATGAAAAAATAAAAAAAAGAGTATGTAGAAGAAACAATCTCATTTTGTATCTTTCCCCTGTATTGTTTGCCTGCCTTGTTAACCTGCTCCCTCTTCCCCCAAGGAAATCGCAAACTTAAAGAGCAGGGACCCATGACTTCTCAGTTCTCATGTTTCCATGACAACTATCACAGAGAAAGGAAAGAAACTAACATACATTAAGCACTATGCATTTTGTTAGAGACCTTGACAAGTGACCTATTTAATGCACCAAACACAGCAACTTGCTCAGAGCAGCCACTTGATAGCTATTTGATTAAGGAGTTCAACGAATACAAATTGACTGATGTTACACATCTGGCATAAGGTAACTTCTTAAAAGTTCAGAACAAGACAAAACAGAAAGCACTGTATTTTATTACAAGTAGTAGCAACTCTTTGACATTTGACATTTACAAAAAAATATTTCCACAAGGTTTCTTTGAGCCCTTTTGAAAGACAATTTTGTTCTAATAGAAAGCATAATCTGGGCCATCTGGAATTTAAAATTCCAGAGTCTTATGTCTACCATTACAGTTTCAGTGAGTACATTGCATTTAATAATATATCGTCTGTGCCTACAGATTAGTATTCTGAAAAATAAATCAAATTGAAGAAAATAAGTTAATTTGTTGACATGGAGAATTTTAGACTCATCACTGTAGTGAAATAGTTGGGCCCACACTTCCCAGAGGCATTTTACCCTTGTCTTTGAGATTTACTTCATTTAATTCATCAGCATTTCTGACCTTTTCAATTAGGATTTCTCATGTTCTTTTTTCCTTCTAATGTTGGGAAATTTTCTGGTGCTTGGGGGTTCCGGACAGCCAAGGATATTTTCAGACAGAAACAGCTCAGATGCAGCTGAATTTAAATCCGTGCATAATGCTAGTTCCAACATCTGAGACCAAGTCAGGAATTCAGAAGTGTGGTGCACACTAGGCACATGACAATAGCAGGAAAAAGTCACCTCCTAAGAGTCCTTTCTGTGGAGTAACACCAGTGCTGTACTCCATAGTTAGACCAAGTGATGCACTGGGGGAAACAATTGCATACTGCCTTTTCCTGTGACTTCCCTTTTTTCTAGTCACAGCTTTATTATTATTTACTTGTGTATCCTAGGTTTCACCCAGTTAAAGTATACCATTCAATGGATTTAGTATATGCACAAGTTGTGTAACTGTCACCACAATTTTAGAACATTTTTATCATCCCCAAAAGAAAACCTGTACCTTTTAGTTGTCACTCGCCAATCTCCCTGAGACCAAGGCAGCTACTAATCTATTTTCTGTCTCTATAGATGTGCCCTGGGGTTCCATTTTTGACACCTGCAAAAATATCTACCATTTTTATCTGATAGCTTTGTACTATTTTGCTTTAAAAAATAAGCAGAGAGAATAGTATCATAATATCCACATTTATTAATAGGCACTATGCTAAGTGTTTTACATGTATTATAACAACGCTACTTCTTATATCTGTTAAAAGAAGTGTTTAGCAGTGTCTGGCATATGATAAGCTCTATTATTTCCTGAGCTGAGTATTGTGCTCTGCATTCAGAATGTTGTCCCCTCTAGAAATTGAAGAGGAGACAGTTCAGCACAACGGTTAGGAATATGGGCATTGGAATTAGGCTGGCTAGGTTTGAATTCTTGCTTTGCCAGTTGGTAGCTATGTAAACTTTGCCAAGTTGCTCAATGTTTCTGTATCCCAGTTTTTTCATATATAGAATAGGGACATTAGTACCTTCATATAAGTTTGTTGTGGGGATTAAATGACATAATAAAAATAAAGTTACATATCAATGCCTGTCCCATAGTATGTGTTCTATAAAGAATAGTTTATACATAAGTATAATGTAGCATGTGAGTGTTTGATCATTAAATCAGTCAAGAGTTTGTGAGCATGGAAAAATGATTTGAATTGTTTATAGAGACGGGTGAGGCTGTAAGCCTGTGCCATTGTTCTAATCCTTGAGGTTGGGTAGGATTTCCAGGCCAAAAAAAAATTCCAAACAGCAGGAAAAACTAGTTGAACAAAATAGTTTAGTGTGGCTAGATCTCAGTGTTCTGGGAAGAGAATGGGAGGAACATATATTCTATTTCCTTAAGTAGAAATAGAAAAAGGTACAGTCCTCACATTTAGAAATCAATTTTGTTTTCAGAAGAGATATCTTGGTTTGGACATTTGACTTCTCTCTTAAAACACGAGGAATTGCTTACATGTTTGAGTCTCCTACCTGATCACAACACATTAAGATCTGGGACCATGATTTTGTCATTTGTATCTCCACAACAGTGCCTAGCCCAAGTGTTGGGAATGTAGCAATTGTTCACTAAATATTTGCTGGGGGAGTGAGGGGACCAATAAATCATAGTATAGTCATTTTGAAGACTGCATATGTAACAATTCTGCAGCAAAAGAGGATTAGAAGATAGTTCTGATCATACTATACATATCTCAGACCCCACATTTCAGTGGATCTTTAGAAAGAAAAGCAGTGGATTAGAGATTCCCTGGTAAGGAAAGTTATCGCCTGGGTAATCTGATGTGTTGGAGCCACTAGTAGTTGATGCTCAATCAAAAATGAAAATCTCTTCATTGGGAGGTGATCCTTGGAAGCACTGGTAGGGGAATAGAGAAGTGAGACAGAGAAGGGAAGGGACCCAAAAATGTTGTGATTATGAGGCTACCACTGTGTGAAACTTTGCCTCAATCCCACTGGGAACCACTGAGGGAGTGCACAGAACAAGCCTCAAATTTGTCCCACCTGAGGAGTGAGGAAGCTGGCATGTATATCAGATAATTTATGTCAGTTTTGGATGAAGCTTCTCTAGGAGGTGTTTAACTCTGTAGCACTCTGGCCTGTCCAGTATGCAAAACACACATGCCCCATGCATCCAGAGAAAGCTTTTAGGCAGAGTTGTAGGGGATTGTAATAGGAGGCCATAAGTCAAGGGGATACAGGTATTTCCTCTACTATTGTCTGCAATAGTCCACACTTCACATACTCAGGTTAACTTCTACTGCATGTTAAGTCCTATCTGTACTTTCACTGATTTGTCAAGCAAGCCAATGGTCACAATTCTAAGAAGGAAGGTTGGTGGGACAAGCTACATTTTCCACCATTGTAGTTAATCTTGAGATCATAATTGACATCATAATTGATATTTATCATTTCCCTCCTCTAACGCTTCCATTTCCTTGACCAACTGTTTCTAGTCTAGGATCATTGTGTGGCACAATCACTCAGACATGTATCCCTAGAAGTCGCAGTCCCTGGCTACTTGACCTTGTCAAGGTATTTTTGCTGCAACTGCCTTCTTTCAGTTATCACCAGGCATGGAAGCATTAAGAGGCATCCCAGTGAATCCCATGAGTTCCAGGTACACTTCTCCCTGCTCCAATATTTAGCAGCAACACTATTTCCCCTTGATCATTAGGATGAATTAACCCTGCCTGTATACTAGCTACCTCTCTAACTGCTAATCTATAGGCATGAGGAGCCCAAAACAATCAGCAGCTGAAGCTGTAGCCTTAGTGGAACCCTTACTGTGTCTTCTGATAGGAGTTTCAAGACCTCTATGCCGAACCTGAAGTTGTGGGAAGGGGAAGCTCATTTTCTTAAGTGGTAGTGAGAGGCTCCACTCCTACTTCTATCTTTTGGTCCCAGCTGTCCAGGACATAACACCAAATATACTAATATCATTTAATAGTCTATTACATCTTGAAACTTAGTCACATGGGGGTCATTCCTAGAAAACACAGCAACATCTCTATAATATCAAACCTGGTCTACAGAGAACAGCCACCGATGAGCTTCTCACTGATGCTGGTATCTCTCTTTTTGGAGCACTTCTTACTACTTTACTGAAGGGAGTGTCCTCTAGGTTCTTCTGAGGAACATAAACAGCTGGTAGATTCTCTTGCCTTTCAAAACAAATACATTCTAACATTCCCACTTCTATGAGATCTCATATCTCTCTCCAGTACTTTGCCAAGGTAGTTCTGGCATGCCTGCCTCATTTATTTTAGGACAATATCCTATCCATGCTTAAAGGAGCCAAGCCATTCCAACAGCATATTAGGATTAACTCCAGATGGACTTGTCAGAATGTTAAAAATTAACTCATGAAAGAGTGCCCTCATATAAATAGACTAATCTACTATCTTAAGTGTTGGCTTATCTGGGTCTGTATTTCTTTTTTCCTTCGCAGTTTTTATGGCTGTTAACTAACTTCACAATCTTGCGTCTTTCAAACACAGGAGTCATAGCATTTCCTTCCATCTATATTCTATCCACCTGAAGGCAGTCGTTGCAATTATGGTGCCACAGCTTGCCAGAGATCAGCTCTACTGCATTACCCACCAGCAAGGGTCCTTGTTATCATGTGGATGGTGAATGACTCAATTCAGGAAGCTCATCCTAAGGATCTGCTTCCTAGGACCACCTCTGTCGCAATTAACTTATGCTGGGTTTCTCCATAAGACCCTGAGACAAGGATTGGAATGAAAGTTGTTTATTTGGTGAGTAAACCCAGGAAGCACCAGTATAGGAGTGGGGAGGAAAGGGAAGGAAGCGCATGAAGCCAATAAAGAGTGAATAAAATGGAAAGGTTACCCTTGTGGGAACCAGGACTTAATCCCACTAGGGATCTCTGAGAGGCTGCACTGAACATGCCCTTGGAATTGTCCTTCCTGAGGAACCTTGGGTATTTATCCCCTGATCCCTGCTATCAGTGGTGGAGAGCCACTCCGAGAGACATTAGCTACCTGGCATGTCTGGCCTGCCTGCCTCATGGCCAGCTGCTCCAGAGGCCAGAGAATGCCCTCAGGGAAAGGGTCACAAACACCCACAATAGGAAGCCCTGTGGTCGGGGCCATGGAAACAATGAATATCAAGAGAACATACCAAAAACCATCTGTTACAAAAGATAAGACTTTTGTGTGTATGATATGAATATCAGTGAAAAATAATGATGTTAAAAAAAATAGTAGCTATCTGTACATATCAGCACCACAGCCACTGTGTAAATCAAGTCAACACTATGTATGTTTTGGTTGTTTCTTTTTATGTTAATTGGTCTGGCACCTTTCTCGATCAGAATATATGAAGACATATTCCTCTGATTAACCAAAAAATGTATATACATTGTTGAGTCTCTGGCCTAATTGTCAACATGAACAGTAGATGTAGATGAAATAGATTCATCCCAGTTTTAATAGTGTCCAGTGGTTCCAGTATGTGTACATTTCTCATATCCTTTCTGCAATAAAATTTTAGAAATGGATCTTGAGAATCATGGTTACACTGTCAAACAAGTTCACAATAGTAAGAAATTTACAGCAATTTCATAAATAGGGAAACATCTTTTAATCTTTTATTGTTCACTTGAGAAAATATATATAATATATATTACATGTACAGAAGAGTCCCACAGATTGAGTAAGAGAAAGCTAACAGAAAGGCACAGACAGGGGACGGGTCTTTTCATACAGTTTTCGGTTAAACCAACATCCAGGGCATGGCAAGTGACAATGAAGGCAACACAAGCATAAGAAGCTTACGTACATGACTCCAAAGACCTAAATCAGAGCCAACTCTTAGGTCTCCTGAGAATGGAGGTCATCTCTGGAGAAACTATGACATCTACTTAATAGGCCTGTCAGACCATCAGACAATGTATTGAAGACTGGACAAAGACACCAGGGCAAGGAGAAAGCCAATGCTTAACTTGAGAGCTAGGTTGCTTTTCTCCCCCTTTAAGACCTGACTCCTGTGCTGATTTAAAGAAACAAATTACAGGGCTGACTCTGGCCCTGCAGAATTTTGATCAGCTACACAACAGGATTTTGCAACAGACTCAATATTTTAAAAGCTTGTAAATACTGTGCTGGTGGGGAAAACAAAACAAAACAAAAAAATGCTTTTTTTCTCTCTTACAGAAAAGATACAGGCATAGGTCTTTGGCTTGCCACATGTTTCTCTATCCTGACATTTACCCAAAATGGTAAAAATTGAGGCACAATTCGTGGATGATGCAATAATTCCTATCATATACCAGCAAAGGAGCCTTCTAGGATTTGGCACAGCTGGAGCAGCTGACAACCTTGGACGATGTGAGATGGGGCTTCACGATATCTGGCTCAACAGACTCTATTAGGTCGCACTCATTTGCAAGTATGTGTTTCACCAGGCATCTGGAGGCTTCGTCGATGTTTATGTTTTCCTAAGGGGAAAAAATATAAAACAGCTTTTCTTATTCAATACTCTAAAATAATGCTGGAGCAGAGACCTGTATGTCACAAAGGGCAGTATTTTTGTCAGTTCACTCAAATATCCCTTCTTATACACCGTCCATGCATCCTCTTCCTATTCCTTTCCCTCTCATTTATTCCTTCGAAGAACTCTACTTTCTAGTCCCTTGAAAAAGTAAAAATATTTATTTCATTTTGTCATATAGGAGAAACAGTGTTTGATGTCATCACTTAATAGGGTAAATTTAAACTAGAGAGCAATTTTCTTATCCTCACATATTCTTATACTATAGCATAATATTGTTGAAGAAACGTAAGTCTTCAGTCTTAGACTTATAAAAATTACCCTCTCCCACAGAATACTTTTGTAACCTTGATATGTAATAGGAATAATAATACACCTTTTGTGGGATTCAGTGGTTTCACAAATAGTTTCACAAATAGTGGTTTCACTAATAGTTCTGACTCTCTATCCTCCAGTCAAATGCAGGGGGAGTGTGTCTTTCTGGACTCTTTGCAGTTAGGCATGGACATATGACTTTTGTCGGCCAATGAAATGTCAGGGAAGTGATGTATGTCACTCTCATGTAGAAGCAATAAGAGCCAGAGCTCAATTCCTTATGTTTTTTCTCTTTGTTTCTGCAATTACAGAAGCACAGAGATGGAAATTCTTTTGGAATAGGTCTATGAATGAGAATCAGGTAGAGACAAATTGTCCCAATCAGCCTGTGATGATATGTGTAGCATGAGTGAGAATTTTGACCTTGTTGTTTTAAGCCACTGAGATTTAGGGTTATTTATTACTGTCATATTACCTAGACAATCTAGGTGGATATAACTCTTTAAATAAAAAAGTAAAATCAGAAAAATGAGTCAAATGTTAACAATGAAACAAACTTTAAGTTGGAGAAAATTGGGAGCAAACATTTGAATCTAGAATATTTATTTGATTACTAGGTTAAATTGCCCTTTTTTTCTGTTTTCAGAAAACTGAGAAAAATAGAATACTACCAATGTACTAAAATAAAAATACCTTTGCTCAGGTAAGAAGTGATAAAGTTGAAGAACTCCAGTAAAGTTAAATTTGATTGTTTTTAATCAAAATTTGTAGAACTTCTCTGATGTACTTCCTTATATTTAATGTAAAGAGACAAGGACTTGTCAAATTGTTTTACTACGGGACTTTGTTGTCCAATCTGAGACGGAAATACTTATCCCTAATTTTTGTAAGTATGTCAAAGTTGTGGATATATTTTGAGATCATTGCATGAAATCAAATTATGCGGAAAATTTAAGAGGTAGTGATAGCTTCAAAAAGGCATCCATGGCTGATGACATTAGCTGTATTCATTGATTAGCATGCACCCATCCTTCAAGCCTGACCCTGAGTTCACCGGCTATGAAAGCTTAAGGTAACTTTGGAGTTCTAGACAATAGCCTGATTCTTTATCTCCCCTCTATGCAGTCTTAATGAAAATGCTTGTGAGGGTTTCTAAATCCAAACACCAAGTAAAGGTCTGGTCGCTTTTTTGCTTGTTTGTTATGTTATTGTTGTTAATGGCTTTTATACTAGACCAGTATTCATGTCTTTACGCCTCCCTTTCCTCAACTGTAAAATGGTCTTGATTATAACACTTACCTAATAAAAACTTGCTTCTCTTGACCGAAAGTAGTGGACATTGGTACTTTCATAAGGTGAACTTTCTAGGGACTTCATATACATAATCTTTAAAACCCTGTACAATAAAGATTAGTTTTTCGTTCTTATGGATTTTGTTGTTATTGTTGGGGTAAGGGTTGGGGTGACATTTCTTCCTTCGGCTCAAGTATCTGCCTTACTCCACAGAAGTCAGTCCATAGACAGCAGCAATCCTTTTGTCCTGTGCTTTGTTGGGCAGGCTAGTGTGCCTTAAAGTCATTGCTCATACTTGGCATGCCTTCTGCCACTCTTCTTCTTCCTAGCATCATGCCCATTTGAACTACTTGTTCCCAGGCAATCATCTGATCTAGGCAAGGCCTGGCTCTTTGGGAGAGAAACCGCGATCAATACTTTGCTCTTGAGTCCACCCACCTGCTTATATGACTGAATAGAAGCCTATTCCATGGTCCTCTACTGTCTCCTATTAAGGAAGGTGGGGACGGGTAGCCTCATTTAGCCTTCCAGGCCTTGGGCTGATGGGCCCATATCTCATTAAGGAAGCCCTCCCTATATTTGGATGGTTTTAAGGTACTTGCCCAGCAGTTAATAAGCCAACACTTTGCTTCTCATTTGGCTATTGCTTGTCAGTTGGAGAAGAAGGCAAAAAAATCTTACCCCAAATATCAAATATGAGATATTGTCATATGTGTTTACAGATAAGAAAATGTGGAGAGGTTGATGTTGGAAAAACTCTTCTAGCTATTGGCCAAGGCAAAGAATTTATGAAGAAGACCCCAATGGCAATCACAGCAACAACAAAAATAAATAAATAAATGGGACTCGATTACATTAAAAACTTCTGCTCAGCCAAGGAAATAATCAACAGAGCAAACAGACAACCTACAGAATGGGAGTGGTGATGTCTGCTTTTAGACTGCGTCTATGAACACAGTAGCAGCTCGTGGTAACTGAGCCACATTCATTCACCCAGTTCATACTATTTAGATTCCCACTAAGTACTAGGCATAAAAAGATAAAGATGATAAAATAAGCCCCATTCCTGACTGAGCCTACACTAGCAAGGTTTGTGTAAACAGCAAAAGCATAAAAAGGTTGTAAAGGACATCTGGGGCCAGATCACTTCAGAGCCTTGAATGCTAAGTTGGCTAAGTAGAGTCACCGAGGGTTTTATGCAGGTGAAGTGTCAATAAACACAATAATATAAACATTCATAACTAGACAGGACTATACAGATCCTTATCGTTCTGTTTTAACAACTAATCTGTCAGTAAATATTTGGTGACTACACACAATGTACACCAAGATGCTGGTTGCCATGGCATACCTATTTCATATTAGAAATTTTAAGAGAAAGGAAGAACAAACTCTATCATTTACCATTATATTTATCACACGCATACTATGAAAAGGTAAGGGGTACAGTGTTTAGAGCACAGGCCCAGAGCACAGGCTCAGTTTCCCCACTTTCTGGCTGTGTGACCTTTGGGAAAGTGACCTTAACAAATCCGTGCCTCAGTTTTCTTATCTGTAAAAGGGGGATTAAAAATTTACCTCAAAGTGGTAGTAAATTAGTACATGTTAATTCTTAAAACATGCGAAATACTTAAGAACAGTGAAGGGCATAAAGTATACATTCAATAAATGTTATCTATATATTCTCCTCATATTGCAATTAATCATCAGAGGAACACAATAATGTGTGTACTGTGTTTCTCCATTTTGCAGCTAAGGAAACTGAGATTGAGTAAGAGAAAGTGGCTGGCCCCAAGTCACACACTAGTAAGTAGTAGGGCCAGGTGTGAGCCCAGGGAGAAGAATAAATACTAATATTTAGCACATGCTTATTACACAAAGGCAAGGAGAGTAGTGTTTAGAGCACAAGCTTGAAGCCAGACCCTTATCTCAGCTTCCCCGAAATATTTCTCAAAATAAATAAAGGAACAGAATGAATGGGGCACTTGGTTCCAGAATAAAAAGGGATGGAGGCTGCAATCAGGACCTTAGGCAAGGATGATCTATATCGTTGGCACACTTCCCAACATATCTGGTCTTTCTGACTTTCTATATACCACTGAAGTCACAGCCAAAGGGGCTAGACCAGAAGAAGGGATAACAATACATAGCAAACCTCCCTCTCCCCTTTTGTCCCAAGGCCAGCATGGATAACCAGACCCTGCCTGATAGAGCTGCAGGTTCAGATCCTTTGGGCAATTAGATTGCTATATAATTGATGGAGCTAATTGGAATCTAAGGAGACACAGCCAAGCCCACATTTTCTGGGTGATTGTACAGAAACAGAGCTTCTGGCTCAAGTGTAAAACACTACCTGGAAATTTCTATTTGCATTTATTATAGAAAGTAGTCACAATATCCTCAGGAGCATCTTTTGCTAGAAAAGAAATATATATATATATTATAACTTCCAAGACATATACTGCTGGACTAGATTTGACTGTGATTTATTTGCATATCTGCAATATGACAAGATGGTCTACTGTGCTGACTGCTTTAGGTTGCTGCGTGCTCATCTTTGTGCCACTGCTCAGGATCTTACCATTTATATTGATAAGCAAGCCTGAGAAACAGACTTAAAATTCCTAACAAAGCATTTTACTAAAAACAAATGGTAGTAACTACCAGAGTTAAGCAGGTACTTTATTTGTGAAATAATGTTCACATCCAATCCTCACAAAAATCTATTAGGAGATAAAAGCCATATTTGAAAGGCAAGGAAGCTGGAAACAACAAGGTTAAGTAACTTAGAGCAGAACATGATCTTGGCCAATCCGTCATTTCAACCAAGACTGGCCCAATTTAAGTGCCTATGTTGCTCCCATACATTACATTACAGTGTCTCCCAGGATTAAAACAGTTTTATACATAAATCAATAGTTCCCAATCCTGGCTGTATATTCATATCACCTGAAGAGTCAAAAAAAAAAAATGTTACGAGGGCCCTTCTTCCAATTAATCTAATTGGTCTGACATTAGTCCCCAGTGTGGGAATTTTTTAAAAGCTTCCCCACTCATTTAAAATGTGCAGTCTATTTTGAGACACACTTATATAATTAATAATGTCTTTAAAAACACTGTGCTTTTTATTCCAATTGTGAACTTTATGAAAATATAATTTAATACAATGATCCTAAGTGGCGGTGATTCTGATCTTTTGGTGGAAATGGCATATAAATCTAACCATCAGAGGTCCTGGGTACTTGTCAGTTTTTTAATTAGCTTTTTAGAACATCTGTCTGGTGACAAATTATTTAATCTTTGACCCCCAGTGCCAGAGAGAAAAAAAAAAAAATTCTAGAAGAAAACTTTCACATCTGCCTAGTTAGAAGCTGACAAAAAATTCATACTCCTGTAATCTTTCCAAACACATCAACCTCAAACAAAACACCAAGTGTACACAAGGCTCCAAGGTGAGGGCACTAAATTCCTCAGCCCTGTGAAATTTTAATTAGGGCAGATGGCCTTCTGGACATTACCACCGCTATAAAAAGTGGAACAGGGGTTTAGAAATCCTTTCTCTGAGAAGATTCAGTGCTTGTTTATTGAGCACATAAGTGACAAACATTTTGCTAGCTTTCTGTTTACTTTAGTTAGTACCTCACATGGGTAAAAGAGTAGCGGACACCTGTCTATATTTTTGTCTGCTAAGCACTTCTGTCCTGCTGCTGCCCTAGTATCACTCCCCCATTTCCTCCCCCTGCAGTCACAAGCTTCTACTGGCGCTCCCCCCAACTCACCCCTATGTCTCAGACATTGTTCTCAGAATGTGGCATTTCACTTAATCTCCACTATGATGCTGAAGTGGAAGTTACTGCCTTCCTTTTACAGATGAAGAAAGTGAAGTTCAGAGAATCTAAATGATGTACACCAGGTCTCAGGGACAGAAAGGGTCCAAAATTGGCTTTAAAGTCCTATCCTCAAAGCTCCTGTATTTTCCTTTTCTTCTCTTTGATGTCTTCTTAGAGTCCATGGCCAACATTTTGTTAGGGCCCAAGCCAATGTCTACCTGAATCCAAAGCCCGTGGTTTTGCACTTTGCTGTGCTCTCTCTACAGAAGGAAGGCATCCAGGGAGAGTGTGATGCCGTAAGAGAAGCCAGGTCTTAATGATGCCCTATTGTCTGAGAGTTACTGGACTTTTGTCTAACAGACACTGAGAAAGACAGATCAAACCATATTGTCATGGATTTTAACACAGGACAGAGTCATAGTGCAAACATGCAGAAATGGGGTATAGAGAAGAGGACAGCTCACAAATAAAGTCCCCTGCAAAGACTGTGTCCCTCTGACAACACTTCCCTCAACTCCACCATTGCCTTATCTCAGTCCCTGTCCTTTATTCTTTAGATATCAAAGTCTATCTCATACTTGCTTTCTCCCCTCCTTTCTGTAGCTCCAGGGCCTCATACCTTCTAGCTCCCCTCCCTTATCTGCCAAGAGATCCCCCTCCCATCATCCTAGCTGCCTCTGGCACCCCGTTTCAGCCATGGAACATGCCCAAGCTCATAGAAAACTGACAAATATTAAAGAGGAAGGGAAATTAGGCATCACTAATTCCACCTGCTCTCTTTGACACATCAGGAAATTAAGGCAAAGAGAGAGTAAGTGACTTGTCTGGCATCACGCAGGTTATGTACCTCATCTCCTAGTTTCTTGCTGCATGCACAACTCCTTGTTTCTGGAAATATTATCTCTTCTGCGTAGCCTTCTCTCAGTACTGTGAAATGTTATCTTCAGTGTTCCCTGGCACTTTGTACCCGCCTCCACTGACACTTACCACTGTATCCTCACTGCCTGCTGTCTGTGTCCTTGAAGACGTGGAGTATATCTTATCATATTTGTGTTCCTGGACCCAAGCACCTAGTGCACAATAATATTACCAAAAATAACTGAAACCTATGAATAGCTTATTATAAGCCAGGTAACATGTTAGGTATTTTACCAGTACTAAATTAATCCTCACAAAAACCCAGGGGGGGAAACTGAGGTATAGAGAGGTTGAATAACTTTCACAGGGTCACACGGGCAGCAAGGCAAACGTTCAGCACTTGGTTTTCCAGCCCATGCTCAGCCACTCCACATACAACCCCTGAAGGTTCCAGTGCTGTCAAATGGCAGAGTGAGACTCAAGCCCACAGTCCCTGATCTTAACCCACTCTCTCCATAAACGTCTGTGGAGGGAATGAAGGGCCAAGTCTCCTAACTTTTTGGCTACTGCTTTCTTTCTAAATCTCAAAAATTATGAACATGCAGTTCTTGATGTGTTATGTTTGGCCCACAGTTATTAGTCAATGCATTCATTCATTTATTTATGTATTTTAACTTTAAATGTCTTAAAGGGTGCATGTGTATATTCTAGTCTGCCACCCACCTTCCTCATTTCTGTTAAATTCCTGGCCCCTCCAAAAATTTTTGAGTTCACCATCCCTGCCTCTTCTTCACCAGATCCCACAACCCTAATACTGGGCAGACACGGTTTCTGAGGGTTTTTTTAGAGTTTACCATTCCTGAGATACATTTGCCAAATCCAGTATGTAATATATGAGTTACCACTAATGACCTTAATAATCAGATCATTCATAGATTTTGCCTCTATGCCGGCCATTTCTCCATGCTGGCAATGTGACTCTATCCTGTTACAATCAGTGACACAATATGGCTTGATCTGTCCTTCCCAGTGCCTCTTAGACAAAAGTCTGGTAACTTTCAGACAATAGGGCATAACTAACACCTGGTTTCTCTGCATCACACTCTCCATGTACGCCTTCCTTTCGTGGAAAGAGCATAGCATAGTGCAAAACCATGGGCTCTGGATTCAGGCAGACATTGGGTTAGGCACTAACAAAATGCTGGCCATGGACTCTAAGATTTTAAGCAGAAGAAAAGGAAAATACAGGAGCTTCAAAGATAGGAGTTTGAAGGCAAACATTTTGTTTTCAATTTAGTAGTTTTTTAATTGTCCTCACTGTGAGTGTTTTACTGAAAGAGTGCTAGAGCACCCAAGAATCGGTCTTGAAAAGTGAAGAAAGAATAAACATAAGCATAAAAACTATCATTTGGCCAGACTTAATAAACCCTATTCATGAAGAACATCAGCTTTCAGTTAAAGTACTTTCTCATTCATCGGCTTGAAAAGATAAATGGCCAACCAGACACAAAATATTAATAATAATAATTGCTAACATTTATTAAGCACTTATTATTGAACACTTACTCAGCACTATGCCATGTACACTACATATGTAATCTCATTCAACCCTCAGCACACCCGAGAGGTGGATGTACTATTCACCCTATTTTACAGCTGAGGAGACTGAGACACACGTAGGAACCAGTTAGCCACAGTATTTGCTAGACTTATTCAGTTCAATTTAAAGTGTTATTTATTGATTGGTAACTACAAGTAGAAATTATTCGTTTCATAATTTATTTTTATTATAATTTAATGATTTTATTCTGGCACCGCTGGGTGCCATGATTGAGAACTGAGGCTGGAAATCCGTTGTCCCAAGAAGCAGAAGGTAGTTTGAGTTGTGAAGTAAATTTTGTTGTGAACATGTTTTCTTTTTCACTCTCTACAGAAATCACCCACATCTGAAATTATTTTCACATTGAAGCCTCAATTTGTCATGGAAAGAGAGTTTTGGGGTCAAGCTTTTAAACCTGGTTTTGCCACTTACTATTGGACCATGGACAAGTCAAAAGCCTGAGCCTCCGCTCCTTATTCTGTAAAATGAGGCCAATCCTAACTATATTTCATAGGGCTCTTGTTAGCGTTAAATGACCTACGCAGATGAAGCACCTGCACATTCCATAGCAGATCCTCCAATGCACACAAGCTCCCATGGCCTTCTTCCTTCGGGTCATTCTTCAGTGATCACCCCCTGTGGGAAGTCTCCCCTGACTCTCCAGGCTATAGCAGGCACCCTTCTGTTCTGGCACTTATCACCAGTCAATAGGTAACGGCTTGCTTGTGTGTCCTCCACTGGACTGGGAGCTCCTGGGGGCTTCACTGCCTACCCTAGTGTCTAGCACAGTGCCGTCACACAGGAGGCACTCAGAAGATATGCTGAATCAATGACTGACTGACTGAAAGAATGACTAAACAAGGACCCAAGAGGCATGACAAATTGAGGCCTCAATGTGAAAATAATTTCAGATGTGGGTGATTTCTGTAGAGAGTGAAAAAGAAAATATGTTCACAACAAAATTTACTTCACAACTCAAACTACCTGTTCTTATTTTGTTTTCCAGTTACTATTTGACACCATTCTTTCTAGGCGAAATGGAAGGAAGACTGACTGAACCAGTTTATAAAAATTGAGCTGACTTACTATATGCTTTGCAGTCCAGCAGACTTAGGTTGGAGTCCTGATTTTGCTCTTTAAAATAATGATATTAATTCTTTATACCATATTGTTCCAAAAAATATTTCAAGTGTCTTCTGCTATTTAATAACTAAATGTACTTAAACAAAATATTTAATTTCCTTTGGCCTTACCTATAATATAAAGATGATAATACATATATGACAGAATCATGAGAATTAGAAATACTATACTGGGAGCAAAAGTAGAAGTTGCATAACATTATAGTTTTGTAACTATATATTACACGTGATTATTTTAATATCATCTTGCACTCTTAAGAATTTTTTATGGAACTGAATGAATGGCCAATTCTAGCTTAAAAATTTCCTTTCAGGCCTTTAGTTTATTGTTTCTTTATATGCAACCCTTTTTCCCAGCCCACAACTAACTCCCTACTAGAGAGTGTGAAGCTCTTGCTTTTCCAGACAGCATGAGTGAAACTATTAATATTTCTGCCATTGTTGTTAGAACAATGTTATCTTGGGTGAAAACACATAGTAACAAGAACTATGTGTAAAAATGGATGTGTTGATAAAGAAATTCATCTTTTAATCACCTTTTTGTATTTAGAATGTCAATGATACAAACTACCAGAACACTGGCCTCAACCCTAGAACCTAAGTCTACCCCACTCTAGCAAATCCCTGATGTCTACCGCCTAAATTTCACAGTAAGACAACAACTCATTCTTAGCCCGGGAAACATCCCTGAGGCAGCACTTAGCATGTGTATATAATTTTCTTCTTTCTGGTATGGAACAAAACGTTCTTTTATTTTTAATCCCACAAACTTGTAATAGAAAAAAAAAGAGGAAATATATCAATTGGAAGTTCTTATCCTATAATAATTGAAATATCATGTAACTAAATGAAATAATTAATTATTCACCAAATCATCATTGAGCACTTTCTGTGGATCAGGCACTATTCATCAGGCTTGATAGTCTGATGTGCTCACATTTTACCTTACTTCATGCCTTGTATACATTCTTCTTGGGTGACATGACTCCAATTTCTCTGCATTGCAATCATTCTCCATATTCCTGCCAGACAGTCTCCTGACTACTCTAATTAAAGTGTAGTTACATTCATACCTCATCCCCAGCTCAAAAAAAAAAAAACTGCTGGTTCACATTGCCTACTCAGAATAAGTTCAGACCACTAAACTGCAGGCCAACCAACATGGCCACAACGTAACCCCCCTGTCTCATCCCCACTGACTTCCCTTACTTAGCGAGGTTCCAGCTGAACTGGAACATAAACCCCTCTCTCTCAGTGTGCTCTTTGCTTGAGTTAGTCTTACCCCCATTCTATCAGTAGATCCACCGCAATCTTTGGTTTGGTTATTCTTATTGCATCTCTACCTAAAGATCCCCTGCCCATCCAGACAAACATAACTCATTTGGAAGTATTTAGCTGCTAACATCTGATTCACAAGGATTTCATTTTATTCTGATTTGAACTTTTGGATGAAATTCAGGTACATTGTCTAGCTTCAGAATCTTCTAGTATCTTGAATTTTTATTATTTGTGTATATTTATTTAATTTTAAGGGGAAAGGTATAGCAGAGGGACTCAGAATTATCCCAGCTCTGCCAATTGATAGCTGTGTAACCTCAGGGAAGTCATCATAACGTCTTTCTGAACCTCAGTTTCTTTGCCTATAATCTATAATAAAAACAATGCCAACTTCACAAGGTTGTTGAGGATGTGTATAAAATGAAATAAGACACATGAAAGAATTCAGCTATAGTGTTAGCATACAATAAGCACTAAAATAAAACACTTGGGAAACAATACAACATTGCATAAATATTATTGTTAAGTCATATATAAAAATGGAAGGGCAAACATACTGGTTAATTACAGTAAGATATCTCAAAGTGGGTTCTGAAGTTTCATAGAATGAAAAGGCCATCTTATAGTTAAATAATTTTAGGAAATGTTAAATTAAAAATAATTCAAAAATGTTTCTTAATCACAGGATTTTTCAGAGTCTTAGAAGATCCCAAAATGTGGCACGTGGTTGAACTTTTTGCATTCAATGGAAAAGTAGTTTAGCATCTTGAATGGGAAGACATGAGGGGAACCAAAGAACATAACAGAACTGGGAGAGTAGGAGAAAGATTTGCATTAATAATGTGTAAATAGGAAAAGGACAGATTCAGGTTGCGATGGGAGGGTTAGAGAGAAGCAAGCAGTCTTCCTTTCTCCCTCCCATCTCAAAGCAGGGAAGGAGTGTGCAGTAGTCATAAACTTATGTGACCATAGAACTCCTACCTAATGCTGTATCTCACAGGGCTAGTATTCCTCTTTACACTACTGGGTGACTACTGATCTGGAGTAGTGGAGGTACATGTGAAGTGATTGTGGATGGAGGGATGGGTGGATAGATGTTTATTAGCTGATTTTATATTACCTTTGTGGGTTTTTTTTTATCCTTACCTAAGTAGTACTATCGCCATTTTTACCTTTCTCTACTTTTCTGAGCCTAGACCAAAATAAAATATATGTGCTTTTTAGTACATGACTTCAACAGAGTAGAGTGAGATAATTCAAAGTTGGAAACAATGGGTCTGATTGGTTATGACAAGGCATTATCTCCTCTGGTAGATCAATGCTCCCCGCCCCCAAATCCCAGCAAGGTAGGATTGGGGTCTTCTCCAACATGCTTCCTATAATCCCCTATAGTTATTATTATCACATACATTTGAAATTACTTTTAAAAATTTACCTTCTCTCTAGATAATAAACTTCTTGAGAGCAGAAGTGGCATTTATGCACTTACAGTGTTACCAGCAGCTAACACAGAACCTGTTAGCATGTAGGTGTTCAAAATACAACTTATGAATGAACTGTCCTGTGAAAGGGAAACAAAAATTAACTAATTCTAATTAAAAATCAACAAAAAATTATTGTGACTGCTCTGTGTAGATAGCCATTGTACTGAAGCTCCTTTTAGCTCAGAACAGTTTAGGAGGGGGAATTAGGAGATCTGAGTCTTAGCCCTGATGTTGCAACAAACTATCTTGGTCACTATGGGCAGATGAAGTCCTTTCTCTGGTGTCAGTTGCATCAGCTGTGGGGGAGATTGTCTATACTCTGCCTTTTTCCAAACAGAATTGAAGGTGACCCTTGAGACTATCTCCAGCTCTTGACTAATGTGGTTAAACTTGTGGGGATTTGAGAATAATGCTCCCTTAATGGGAAAGATTTCTCAAATTGAGAGTTTAAGTATAAGGCATTTGTTTAAGCGACCATTTACTAGAGCAAGTGCACTCCATCAACTTGATTAGCCATAAGTTATTGGTTATAAAAATCAGAAACCTTGGATTGCCTACGCCACCTACGGGTAGCGTCCACGAGTGACAGAATTGCTGAAAGGCTCAGGCTACTCCAGGAACCTTAGAAAATGAAATTAGACTCTTAAACACCATCAGGTCAGTGTCATTTTCCCCATCTGCCAGCAGGTTTGTGCATACAGAGAGGCTCACATCTTCTGGGCTCATATGCTCATAGTTTTGCTACCCAAGAGAAAAGGCTTCTATCCTCAGTCTCAGGTAGAGAAATCCTGACTCTAATGAAGTGAGCTCCAGGCACACGTTCATGCTGAAGACTAGAACAACTCCAAGTCCAGGAGACAGAGGTACTAGGAGTGGCCCCACTTAGATCATGTGACTGCTATTGGCCAACTACAGGGACTTGAGAGGTATAGTATGTAAGAGTGGCAACTTCCACTTGAACAACCTGTGTGGGAGAGGAAGAGGGATGGGTAGGAGGAGAAGCAAAACCTGACATGGCTGAATCATTTTGAATCTGGAAACCCTCAGTTGCAGTTACTATATCACTTTGTGGACATTTATGTAGCTACACAATGTAGATGTGTGTATTTATATTTTAGATAGACATAAACAATGTATAATTTAAAAAATAAATAAAAAATATATATTTTCCATAAAGTCAAGTGGATATAAATCTAGGGGTACCTGAAAACCTTAACATATGCAGAATAAGTGGAGAAATTGAGGCTATTATATTGGACATGCAAGAAGAGAAGATAAAGCAAGTGCAGTTGAAACATAAGTGACCTGAAAAGAGGTGTCTCTCACCAGAAAGGTATAAAGTAGTACCCAATAAGTTGGAAGGAAGGAAGGAAGAAAGGGAGGGAGGAAGGAAGGAAGGAAGAAAAGAAGGGAGAGTTTGTTCTTGGAGCTTAAAAACTAACCTCGGTTCTGATTTTCTGGTTGTTTTTGCAGAATTCTACTGACTCAAATAGATTCAAAAGGACAATACCTTTGCCAGATAAAAGACGCTTCTGCTTCAACCTTGAACTTTAAAAATATTAACTTTGTTGCTTAGAATCACTTAAGATGTATTACATGCTTTCTTGCATTATAAAACATTATTCTGGAAACGATTCAACTTTTGTTACTGATCCTGGGTACCTTTTACTTTTTTCTCTTTCTCCTCTAATTGTTACTGTGTATATATAGCTCTAGGTCTGTAACTAATGAGTGAATTCTATAGGTTGACACTTTAAGGATAAATATGGTTTAAAAGGAATAGGATGGAGTTCTTTTCACTTTTTAATTTTTTTAAAATTTCAGAATATTAAGGACGTACAAATGTTTTGGTTACAGGATTGCTTTTGTACTGCTTGAGTCAAAGTTATAAGTGTGCCCATCTCCCATTTCTTTTTAATATACATGTATTCCTTATTAGAAGGACACAGAACAAAATGTTAATAGTTAAATCAATTAGTGGTTTGATTAAAGATAATTTTGATCTTATATTTTATAATTCTGGCCATTTTCTAAGTTCTCCATGAAGTATATATACTGTTTTAATACTCACATTCAGAGATATGGAGCAAAGAAAATAAGAGTGATAAATTTTGAACCATGAGCAGTATAAGTAGTTCTAATATCTTTATATTACCCCTAAAGTGCAGACAATAGGTAGGAAACAGCACATTTATAAATATTCCATGAACTAGAAAAGAGAAATATATGAGAATGAATGGAAAACTATGTAGGTTCTTCTTACACATGGAAAACAGTCCATAAAATTGAGTCTGAAGAAAAATAAGGACAGGAAGCTCAGAAACAGAAATTCTAACTATATAATCATGAATAATCTAGTGAAGAAGAAAAAGGAAAGCGATCTAAAAGAAAACAGTTTGATTATAGAAACATCTCAGGTAAGATCAGGTTTAAAAATGATGTGTAAAAAAGACAGAAGGGAATTGAACTCAGAACAGATTCAAGGGTTGTCTGAACCTATCCAAATAATGTTAGGAAGCTCAAATCAAGTTTAAGGACAAACTCGAAGAAAATGGTGAAGACAGAAAAAGATAATATTGGGGTTTATCCAGAGTAAAAGTCTTATCACTGAAGGGATGGACTAACATTGCTGAGTTCAGCAGATGATATAGAGAAGGCAGACCTAAACACAATAAACTGATTTCATTTTCTTACTGATCCTGGGGACCTTTTATTTTTTTCTCTTTCTCCTCTTCCTTAATAAGGATTTCAGACTGAGCAATCAGAAGACTGCTTTGTTCATCTGATCTTTAGTATAATGACTTTCATAATGTCCTTTTAAACAAGGTGAGTATGGGTTGGCTCCAAAGTAAAAGGGACAGATTTGTATGGGCTCAAATTGTGCCTGAGGACTAGTAATTATTTAATTACATTAAACAAGAAAAATGGTTTCTAAGGCAGTAGTACAGGGCTCAAACTTCTGTCTAAAACTAACCTCACTTTTATCAGACGATGTTATGAAATTATAAAAGGCATACATATCAAATTTTTGTTAGATACAAAGGTAATAGAAAAACTGACATGATGGATGAAATCAGAAATTTAGAATGCTCTCAGAGAGCTAAACACTTCTGTTCATTGTTGTAAGTATAAATTAGTTCATCATTTCTGAACATCTATGTGAAAATATGTGACAAGAACCACAAAAATGTGCATTCCCCTTGATCCAGAAATTCTGTAAGAATAAATCCAATGAAATAATCTTAAATGTATAAAATAATTTATGTATAAAGGTACCCATCATGATATTATTTATAATAGTAAAAACCAAAAACACTTGAATGTATAATTTTAAAAAAGGAGAGTTAATGATAGGGGATATTATGCTTCATCCTTACAATAGAATATTACTCAGTTATTAAAAATTACATTTATAAAGAGTTCTTCATGGAAATGCTTAGGATAAATTTTAAAAGTTGCATATAATATGCCATAATTAAGAAATATGACAGTTTTAACAGTGATTAATCATTGGTGGGAGATTCTGTGCAATTTTTTTCCATTATTAATTTTCATTTTTCCTAAACTAGACAAAATTTATTTTCTCTACTTTGGCATTTTCATTCTTGCCCTTGCTAGCTACATAATATGCAATATCTCTTCTTCCTTTTTAAAAGAATTTTAATTTTGTATAGGTAGCAAAAACTTGATTTCTCTGGGTTCCTTGTGCTAATAAGTGGTTAATGAAATGTAAATAGAAGTTTACTGGGTGGGGTTTCTAATAAAGTTATTATTTTCTGAACTTTAAAAAAGAGGGGGAGGGCAGACTCAGTTGTTATATGCCTTTTACCCTCAACTTTTCCAGAATACTTAGTCCTGTCCAGAAACTGGTATGGCAAGCAGAATTCTAAGATGTTCCCAAGATTCCCACCTCCTGGGGTACATGTTCATGGAGTATAGGTTGGAACTATCAATAGGATGGGATGGCCATTCCCTTGATCAGATTATCTGACATAGACTCCACTGTAACAGACTAGAGAGGGATTCTCCTTCTGACCTTGAAGAGGTAAGCCACCACAGTGTGAAAGTGCCATGTGGCTAGGAACTCAAGTCAGCTTCTAGGAGCTGAGAACAATCCCTAGGCAACAGTCAGCAAGAAAACAGGAACCTCAGTCCTACAACCACCAGGAACTGAGTTCTGCCAACAACCTGAATGAGCATGGAAGAGGATCCTGAGGTTTAGATGAGAATGTAACTATGGCCAGCATCTTGCTTTCAGTGTGATGAGACCTTGAGCAGAGGAACCAGCCAACCTGTGCCAGAACTACTGGCCCATGGAAACTGTGAAATCATAAATATGTGTTGTTTTAAGCTGCTAAGTTTATGGCAATTTGCTATACAGCAAAAGAAAACAAATTCAAGCTGCCACATGTAACGATGTGAAAGAAAGCCATACGCTGAGGCTGGTGATACAGGAAGTTGGGTCCTTTGTGGGATCCTTGAGCTTCTGCTCTAGCCCTGGATATATGCCTCTGGACTTACTGTATGTTATAAATTCTTTAATTAAGCCACTATTTTCAGAGTCTCTTTCAAATGTAGATGAGCATAACTCTAACTGAAATGGATGTTTTAACTTTATAAGTAAAAATAATAGATTAAAAATGAAACTAGAATAATAGATTGAAGCCATAAAATAAAATTTAATAGATATTAATATAAAATTCTACATGTGAATTCCAATTCTCAGTAGTTTAAATGCGTAAGACCTCATTTGACAGCACATTATTTGGAAAAATAAGGGGGCTTTGGTTGACTGTAAGTGCAGCATGTATCAATAGTTTGATATGGCTGTTCAAATGAAATTAATACAGTACAGTACTACATAAAATAGAAATATTGTGACCCAGGCTAGGAAGGATAGAGCCCCATTACATCATGCTCTGTTTAGTCTATACCTGGAATATTGTCAACAGATCTTCCACTCCACTTAAAATGGCATATGAACAAATTACAGAGTATGCAGGTAAGGCAACCAGAATAATAAGGATTCCTAAAGCCATTTCACATGAACAACAGTAAGCATTCTGAACAAAGGGAAGTCTTACAAAAGAGTGAAAAATCATTTGGTGCTGGGGATTTGTGAAAGCTAAATAAGAAAACAGATGTTGGAAACTTTCAATATTTGAAAGGTTTATACAAATGTTATATATTAACATTTTGACTCTATCTTGGCAAATCACAATAGCTGTCTTTCAATTTACATGATGAACTCATTTACAAAGTTTCTGAATATTTTGGTCCTTTTGTAGACCTGAAACCTAAGTTTGCTCTTATGCTTTTTGAGTTAGATTTAAATATCTTTAACTACTCTAAACCCTGGTCAAAGCCTTGCTCCTATCATATCCTAGATGCCTCTGACCTACGTTAGACCTCCCAGTGACTGAAAAGAAAGTGCACTGTTGACAGCATGGAGGGAGACAATAATTTAATCACCTTATTTTTCTAATTTTATTTTTAGACTCACTAACTAGCAGAAATGCAGGAAATAAACCCAAGTTTTGATGATTTTGAGAGATAACCAAGGCTATGTAATCTGGCTTTTTTCTTGTATATCTTCCCACTTTATTACTTAGAACCATAGAATAGCATGGAAAAAGAAGGTGAAAACTCAAGCTACTCAAAAGGAATCTTAGTATACAACTGAGAAGAGTCCACCGAATTTCCAGTCTTAGCTCTTTTGCAAAACACCTATGCAGCCTCTGCTACTTTCCCTCTCTGTGGGCTCACTTCCTCATCTAAATATGTTAGTGCCAAAAAATTAGTCCTTAGTCCTTTTCTCTTTTCTATCTACACTCACTCCAAAGTTAATTCAGGGAGCTTTAAATACTATCTATATATTCACAACACCCAAACTTACATCTGCAGCCTGGACTTTTCTCTGAACTCCAGAATCATACACAAGTACCTATTTGACATCTGCTCTCACATTTATAGCAGTCTTCTAGACTTTAACATACAAAATGCTGAATCTGGATGTCTCCTCCCCATTGATCCCTCTATATCTCAGGACCCCTATATGAAAAAACATCAACTCCATTCTTCCAGTTGCTTGGGCGAAAACTATGGAGCCATCCTGAATCCTCTCTCTCATTACCTTCATCTAAATTTTCAGGAAATCCTGTGTCTGTCAAACGTTCAGAAACACATGTGGAATTTAACTACTTCTCACAATTTCTCTTAGATGCTGCAGTAGCATTCCAGCTATCTTCTGCTTCCAACCTTTCCCACTATAATCCAGGTTCAACATCACCACCACAACGATCCTTTAGATCAAATCATATATCACATCTCTGATCAAACCCAATGGCTTCCCATCTCTCTCACAGCAAAACTCAAAGTCCTTACAATGCTCTAAAGACTCAACATGACCCCTGTCACCTCTCTGATCACATTTCTTATCTCTCTGCTTTTGCTCACTTTGCCCCATCTACACTGGCTGCCTTGCTGTTCCAAAAGCACAGCTGTCTGGTCCTGCCACAGTGCCTGTGCTCATACTATACCCACTTTCTGGACCATTCTCTTTCCAGGAATTTATATGGCTCAATATTGGTCATCTTTCAAATCCTTAATTAAAAAAAAAATACCTTCTCAGTGAAACCCTCCTTGGTCACCTGTCTAAAATTGCTCTCCTCTCTTTGCGCTCCTGCCCAGATCCCACATACCTACGCCACACAAACTCTAGAGACCTCCCCTGCTTGACTTTTCTGCTTAGCATATATCTATACCTGACAAACTATATATTGCATTTATTTATCACTATATCACCCATCTCCACCCACTACAACGCAAGCTCCAGGAGGACAGGGGTTTTATCTGTTTTGTACATTAGTAGAGCCCTAGTACCTGTCACATGATCTGCTCAATGATTATTTGAAGAATGAATGGAATTATAAAATAAGTAGTTAGACCACAGGATGATTTTGAAACACCTAATGTTCTTGTGTTTCCATGCAAATGGTAGAAGAAGAAATAATGGCATGGTACTTTGGAGATTAACTATGGTTTTTTATTACTGTGGTAATACTAGACCTCATTAGACTTTGATAATTCGAGTTAACTGCTCAGTCTGTCCTTCTTTACAAAAATCTGATACACAAAAACTAAACTTATAACCAAATGAAACAGAAAGTAATAATTGTCTTTCCAAAGAAACTCTTCCTTTTCAAAGAGATTCATCTAGGCAGAGCTGCCATAATGAGCTCCTTGGGGTGGTTTTAGAAATGGGATTTCCAAGACAGTGTTTCAGAAACATATTGCATCTAGACACCCCAAGGTTGACATTCCTTTTTCATTTTGAGAACTCCAGGGAACATGAAAGCTAAATGACTTGCCTTATGGCTAACCGATAATTTTGTCTATACTAGAAAATTCAAAATGACCAAGAATTATAAAAGTTCCCAAGAAAGAACTTCTTTCCTTGGCAACAAATTTTGCCAAGCAAAATTATTCTCAAAAATGACTCCATTTAGTTCAAGGAAATGGTTTTACAACTCTTGATTTTTCTGTCATTGGCTTTTCTACATTATCCCTAGGACAATTCAATCACTTCAGGATACCTCTGGACACAGCAGGCTCACCCCGTCTTGGAGCTCTCCACCAACAGGTGAGGTCCATGAACAGGCTACTGAGGAGCTGCTGCTGCTACTCCTCACTTTTGTCTAATCGGATATTGATTTTCCCCCAATTCCAGCTGGCTCTCCCAAGAAATCAATACCTCACTAGCAGTGGAGCAGATGGAGATGAAATGGAAGGCCCTGGGAGGGCAGAGCTGTTGCCCACAAATCTAAGGGTGCTTCAACAGTGGCAAACAGGACACATCAAAGAAGGCAAAGGACCACAAAATGGGGGCAGGCAAAATTAATACTAAAAAAGTGAAGTAACACAGGAAGGGAGAAGGCAAACGTGTCTTAGTAACAAAACCCCTTCTAAAACAAGGAAGCAATCCTGCCCAGGGTTGAGGAAAAGGGAGGTTGACATTGGTTCTGACAGAAGGGGCAGGGGCTTTGCCTATTGGTTTTCTTTTAAATGTAGAAAGCTGTAATAGAAAGTACCTTGTGGATCCAGAATCAATCAGACCTGAGCTTAAATCCTAGCTCTGATACCCACTATCTGAGTTACTTTGGGTAAGTTACTTAAACCCTTCTGTACTTTAGTTCCCACATTATAAAATGAGGATAAAACAACTCTCCTTCTAACAAAAACTGTAAATGAATTAAATTATATATTGACTAGGACTGAATCAGATATAAGGTAGACAATCAACAGAGAACACGGGCACCTTCCAGTTAAAGATGGCACACAAGATGTTTATTTCCCTTCTTTACCAAAACTCTGCAAAAATGATGCCAGCAAAATAAAGTATTTCAAATAGAATCTCAAGGATTAAAAGAATGAGAAAATATGCATCAGCATTCAAGAGATTTCAACACATTTTTAAAAATCTGAAAGTAATAGAGAAGTAGTAATGGGTTTACCAGGGTATAGGCGGCATGTTCTAAAGGGTGTATAGAGGTAGATGCAGACAATAAGAGGGCTAATTCATCCCCACAGAAGCCAAGAGCTCTAACATTCACATGTTAAGGGTAGCTAAAGTCAGGGAGACTGGTTGAAAGTCAAAATGGGGACATCGATCCGATCTCTTCTTCATTCTTCCACATAGACGATCAGCAGCTAGACATCTATACCCCAAGTCAAATACTTGTTTACCTTCCCATGAAACTAATGAAAAGAGACATAAGACTCAAGAGATACTAACTTGTATGCCTATGCAGGTGGTGTGGGCCCGAAAAAAGAATCAACTAGGAGGAAAAAATGGTGGAGTTAGGGTAGCCTCCCGGATCCCTGCTTCCAGAGAGGGAGACGTAGATCTCGGTCTGCTACACACGATCGGATCGTTCTCCTGCAAAAACAGTGAGGTGAATCGGTGGAGATTCAGTGGGGGACACACAAATCAGGAAAAAGAATAAGGTGAACGGGAGATAGGAATATAAAACCTGGAAAGCGCGGACAGACAATAGAGAGTGGAGCGTGAGACGGCGGTGCCAGCCTGGCCAATAAGTGCACCGGGACAAGTCCCTCATGAGACAGTCTAGCTTCCCACTGACTTACAAGCCCACTGAGAGGCAGGGGCTTGTGTGAAGTGGACGGAGAATTGGGTCAGGAAACGTGGGGCTCAGCGGAGAGGAGACACGAGCTGGAAGCATCTTGAACTCCCCGGAGCTCCGTGTCAGGACTGCACCGGGCGGGGGAAGAGCTGGTCTGGGCTACCTGCTGAGGCACTTAGCAGTTAGGAAGCTGGTCTCTGGCATCCAGCGGGTCCTGAACGGGGAGGTGATTACTGAGTAGAGGACTCTAACCTGGAAACTGCTGCTGGCGACTGGGACTGCTCAGGGTGGGCCAGTAGAAGCGAGAGCTATTGCTGGACTGACATGAGATTGGGGGAGGGAGACACAAAGGAGACGGGGGAGCACCCTGGTGACTCGACTGACTCCCTGATCAGGTACCTCCCAGCCCCTGAGCGGCTCCCTCTGGAGCCAGCACCCTGGGGGCCGGCGAGCGCCAGCTCGGGGCCCACCGCTGGTCACAAGTGCAAAACGGCTCCCTTCCCCTACCTGGGAACTCTTACAGCGAGCTCCGCCCTTCCGGGACCTAAGGTCAGTTGGCCAGGCCATTTCTTTGAGCGGTGAATTCTGAGTGCCTCCTGGGTTGTGAGGGGAGGACCCCTGCGGAGGCTGAAGGCGCTGGGGCATTGGGCAGTCTGGTGGAGTGCCCATTCCCCCTGGCCAGCACCTTCTGCGCAGCTTCCAAGCTTGCAGCAGCGAGACATAAAGAGCCACTCCCCCTCTGTGACAGCGCCAGTCCCTGGGGATTTGGCACTGACCAATAGCTGACAGCCCAGTGACTTTCCTCGCCAGACCGGTTCAGGTGATCCGGTACGATTGCATTTCCGCCTCTGGTCAGCTACCAACAGAGAAAGCAGCCACCAGGGAGTCAAAACCCCTGGAAGAGACCAAAACAAGCTCCCCAAGTAACCCCTCCCATCAAGAGAACTACGGACAACATACTAGCGGCTCCCTCTAGCGGCAGAACAAAACAAAAGTAACAGCGGATCCAGATGGGAAGGACCCAGTGAAAGATTTCTGGAAGTATGAAAAATCGAACGGAAAGGATACCCCCAAAGAGGAACACCAGCTCTCTAGCCAATGAACACTAATCAGGTCCAGAATACGAAAATGACAGAAGAATTCCAAACATGGATAGTAAGTAAGCTCAATGATATGCAAGGAAAAATGGATAACCATCACAAGGAAACCACCAAAAAAATCCAGGACTTGGAAGACAAATTCACTAAAGACATTGAAATATTAAAGAAAAATCAAACCGAACTCCTGGAAATAAAGGACTTATTCAGGGAACTTCAAAACACTGTGGAAAGCCTCAAGAACAGGGTAGATCAAACAGAAGAAAGAATCTCAGAGATTGAAGACAGCTCCTTCCAAATGAATAAGTCAGTCACAGAGATTGAGGAGAAAATAAAGAAAAAAGAAACAAGTTTACAAGAAATGTGGGATTATGTGAGAAAACCAAACCTGTGTGTGATTGGTGTTCCGGAAAATGAAAAAGAAACCACTCAAGGGCTAGATAACCTATTTGAAGATTTAATAGAGGAGAATTTCCCAGGCTTTGCTAAAAATCTAGATATATTGATACAAGAAGCACAGCGGACCCCAGGGAGATTCAATGCAAATAGAAAGACACCATGTCACACAGTCATCAGATTGACCAAAATAGCCACTAAAGAGGCCCTACTATGAGCTGTCAGCTGAAAGAAACAAGTAACACACAAAGGAAAGCCTATCAGAATAACTTCAGACTTCTCAAATGAAACCCTACAAGCAAGAAGAGCCTGGGCCCCATTCTCACTCTTATGAAACAGAATAATGCCCAGCCTAGCATCCTGTACCCTGAAAAACTAAGTTTTATATATGAAGGACAAATAAAGACATTCTCAGATAAACAAAGTCTGTGGCAATTCACCAAGACAAGACCAGCTCTCCAAGAAGTACTCAAAGTTGAACTACACAAGGACCAGGACAATAAACCTGAATGTAAAACCACTCAAAAGCTAAAGAGCAAAGGGCAGAATCCAAAATGGCTCAAGAGAGAAAACAAAGCAACAAAAAGCAACTCAATAGTTTGATGAGCAGTTTACCCCATTTATCAGTTCTTTCAATAAATGTGAATGGATTGAACTCAACTCTCAAGAGACATAGGCTGGCCGAATGGATAAAAAAATACAAGCCAGGTATCTGCTGTCTTCAGGAAACACATCTAACCTGCAAAGATGCATTTAGACTCAAGGTAAATGGGTGGAAATCAACATTTCAAGCAAACGGAAGTCAAAAGAAGGCTGGTGTAGCAGTTTTGATCTCAGACAACTTAGTTTTTAAATCAACAAAAGTAAAAGACAAAGAGGGCCACTATATAATGGTGAAGGGTACAGTTCAACAAGAAGACATAACAATTCTAAATATGTATGCGCCCAACCTAGGTGCACCCAGATTCATAAAGCAAACTTTACTTAACCTAAATTATTTGATGAACAGCAACACCATTATAGTCGTAGATTTCAACACCCCACTGACAGCACAGGACAGATCCTCCAAACAGAAAATTAACAAAGAAATAATGGACTTAAACAGAACTCTAGAACAAATGGGCCTGACTGACATTTACAGGACATTCTATCCAAAAACCACAGAATATATGTTCTTCTCAGCAGCTCATGGGACATTCTCTAGATTGACCATATTCTAGGACACAAAGAATGCCTCAAAAAATTTAAAAAAATAGAAAT
>NW_012141636.1:5251851-5271850 GCF_000956105.1 Propithecus coquereli
ACATGAGTGGATTAATAAACTGTGGTATATGTATATCATGGAGTACTATTCAGCTTTAAGAAACAATGGTGATATAGCACCTCTTATATACTCCTGGAAAGCACTGGAACACATTCTACTAAGCGAGGTATCCCAGGAATGGAAAAACAAGCACCACATGCACTCACCATCAAATTGGTATTAGCTGATCAACATTTAAGTGCATATATAAGAATAACATGTATTAGATGTTTGGCAGGGGGAGGAGGGAGGGAGGAGGAGGGGACAGGCTTATGCACAAACAATGAGTGCGATGCGCACCTCCGAGGGAATGGACACACTTGAAACTCAGACTTGCGGGGGAGGGAGGGTAAGGGCATCATACGTAACCTAATCATCTGCACCCCCATAATATGCTGAAATAAAAAAAAAAAAAAGGAAACACACACATACAAAAATAAAAAAAAGTAGAAAGTTGGCCTAATTTGCAACTTGGTTAAAATATGTATTGTTCAGTAGGAGAATTAAACATAAATCCTAAAAAAAAGTAAATGCTAATGATTTCAAATGTTAAAAAAAAAAAAAAATCAACTAAAAGTTTGCCAATATGGCAGCTGGACTACTCCTACCCACCACAGAGAACTGCGGCATCTTTGTCGCTAATGGAGAGAAGAGTTCTTCTCCAAAAAAGAGCCCTCCACCAAGTGACATTTGGGAGTCTCCAGTGACTACCAACCTAAAGTGAAACCTACAAATGAACAGTCAACATAGCCATTAATCAACAGGCCCACCCACACAGACAGAACTTAGTATCTGCTTTTGATGGTCTTGCTCCTAAATATTCTGGCCAAGGATGATCAGATGTTTAAGGGAGACCATCAGCATAAAATAGAAGAACAAAAATGGACTGAAAAATCAACTCTAATGACATAGATAATGTAACAAACAAGAAAAAAAAACTTTAGAAAAACAAATTAGTATCCTCATAAATATAATAAACTATTACATTCTTAACTAAAAACAGGATATTATAAACAAGAACAATCAGAGAATACAAAAGAGCTCTTCAAAATTAAAAGTATGATTGCTAAAATTAAAAATTATAACAAAAGAATGGAAAATTAATTCAAAATAAACAAAACAAATACAAAGTGCTGAAAATATGAGAAAACAGACTTAGTTCAGGAGGTTACACCAACAGGAGTTTCATAAAGAAAGAACAAAGAAAATGAAGGGAAGAAAACTATCAAAGAAATAATATTTTAGAGAAAATGAGTTTCTAAGCTGAAATGGCTCACAGAGGGCCCAGAACAATAAATGAGAAAAAGTTTATAGATAGCATAAAAGTGTGGAATTTCAGATTACCAGGAGTAAAGAAATGATACTAAATACTTCCAGACAAAAGAAAACAGCTTAGACACAAAGCTTTAAGAATCAGAATGGTATGAGACTTCTAAAGAATACCGCAAAGTACCATGTTATAATACAATGGAGCCATGCCTTCAAGTTATAAGGGGAAATCATTTTAAAATCAGAATTCTATACCTATCTAGACAATTACACTTGTGTGAACCTTAGAAAACACATACTTAAAGATATCAAGGTCTCAGAAATGCCCATGCAGCTTTTCCTAAGCACTTGCAGGAAGCTGTGTTCCAGCAAAACAAGGACATGAAATTGGGATCCAGGGAGCAGTTTATCCCACACAAAAGAAGGACAAAGGAAAGTCTCAAGATTACAGCTGTGTACTGAATCTACAGGGCATTCCAAACAAACTGCATGAGGAAAATAGAGGACTCTGGGGCAGAGGCCTCCAGGACAAAACTAGTCTCAATAGAATAAATAATACGATGGAGAATCTTTTAAAACATTAGGGAATAAAGATTCATTGAAGATAAGCAAAGATGGCAAATTACATGAGTGAATAATGTTTTCATATCAAATGGTATAAACCATGATTTTTGTCATGATTCAACCAAAGCAGTGATAGAACTGTATTGGCAGATGGATGGGGAGAATAGTCAGACAAGGAAGTTACACCCTCATCTAGTATAGCAAGTTATCAATGGGTTGTCTAAATCTAGAAATAGCAATATAAGACTATTATTCAGACACACAGAAGTAACAACAACAAAAAAAAGTAGAGAAGAAGGGATTTGAATAGAGAGACCTGGGTTCTAATTCTGGCTCTGCCACTTGCTAACAAGATGATCTTGTTATTATTTAACTTCTCTAAGCCTTAGTTCCTTAATGCATAAAATGGGCATATTAATAGCATCTATCACAAGGGTTGGTGAGAAGTAAGTGAAATAATTAAATAAAGCACTTATGCCTGGTACAGTAAGCATGTATTTTATGAAGAATAATTATTATTTTTAATATTAAGATTCTTTGTGGTCTTGTATTGACAACTTCCAGGTGACTGATAAAGCTAGGTAACTCTACAGCAGCAACATGTTCTTACTTAGATATCTTAGAATAAAGATGGGAATCTTGTGTTTGCTTTCTAAAAAAAGAAAAAAAAACCCAGGGGTACTGAAAGTGGGTTTCTCATGCCCCACTATGCAATAGCCATTTAAAGGAATTCTTCTCAGTGGTCTTCTTTAGTTTTTCTTTGGGAGCCTCTCTTATTCTTGGCAATCCAGATCAAACATCAAGGAGGCTGCTTCACTGGCAGGTGGAGATAAGAGCTTTTTCTTCAAATGCACTCATTGCTCTTGAAGAAGCCACCAATCTTTATGGAACTTCATACTATGTTGTAATCATTTGTTTATACGGGTTTCTTCCAGGAGACTGGGAAGTTCCTTGTAGGAAGAAACTGTGCCATTTATTATCGGTGCCCCAGTGCTTAGCAAAGCGCCTACCTGAATACATAGTAGGTATTCAAGGAATACTTCAGGAATGAATACATGAGTGAACCAATTGCAACACAATGCATCTTAACCAGGGTGCAAATCAAAATCACCAAAGGAATGTTTTCCAAAAACATACATTCTAAGCCCCTCCAGACTTCTCTGAGAAGAGGGTTGATACATCTGCAATTTTAATAAGTTCTTCAGGTGGCCCTGACGCACAACCTTGTTCAAGAATCACCATCACTGGAAAGAAAGCTGGACTAGATCTGAAATCCGGGCCTGGTTTCACCAATGCAAATCATTGAAGAGCTGACCTGGAATTCTGTTTCTTTATTAGTAACAAAGACAAATATTATGAGCCACTGTGTGTGGCTCAAATGATAGTAGAGGAAATAAACGAGAGATACATGTAAAACAAGATGATGAGAATTTCAGTGAAGGGAAAATTGCTATATTCCAGTCCTGGAGTGCGAAGGAGGAATAGGTGGGATAATTAGATGCATAGACTAATGTTAGACTCTTATGGGATGCTACAGGCATTACCAAGCAAAAAATTTGCAGTTCTCAGTCTAGGACCTAAGGCAAGGCATTAGGGGGGCCGCTTCCCTCACCTTCATTTTTCTCCTCTACTTCCCCATCCACACTGCAGAGCACTACAATCTCCCTGCTGTGAAAAGTGTCTAGAGAGCTTTCTGGATGAAAGGAGTTACATAATGTGGAGTCCTTCTGGGAACTATAGCAGTAAATTAATTTTGCTGCTTCTACATGGTTCTCTAAGGAAATAAATACCACACAAAGGCCAGGGGAAAGAGTAATACAGTAAAAGAATTTTCTGAAAGAGTCCTTGAAAGGCAGTGTAGCAAACAATTTTTTTGCATCTAATAAACACTGACCAAGTGATCACCCTGTGTGTAAACCATTGTGCTGAGTGATGACCAGGAGGACTTGCAGTGTAGCGCAGGGCCAGGTCCATACGGAAATAATTTTAATATAACATGGTTAGGAGTAGGAGAGGCTACCTGAGAGTCAGTAACAGGTAATGCTACAGTAGAGTCCTGAAGGAAGAATGAGAAACAGGTTCCTAAAGGTAGGAAGCATGTTCCAGGAGGGGAGAATGCAACAGTGTGAATGGGGCACTTGATGCAGTTTAGTACAAACACTGGATAAATGGAGGGCAGGAGTAGAGACAGGCCTGGAGGAGCAGAGAAGAGCTTCGCTGTTGGGGTTTTCTATGCTGAGGAATGAGGGGTTTCTGAAGCATGACTAACCCGGTTATATGGTATCTGGCATGATTTTCTGTGTGGATGTGATGTCTCCAATCAGATGACTATGTTTGCAGAAAAGCTGATGAATTCAGTTTCAGACATGTTGGGTTTGAGGAATTCTCTGGGTGATGTCCAGGTAGAGATTCAGAAGAACATGGAAGTCTGAGTTTGGGAAAGAAGTCATCATGGTTGGAGATAGAGATCTGGGCTCAAAGGTAAGCCCTCTTAATTCCTAGATGTCTTCTTCCTCCCAGAGACTCACGAGAACAGGCCTACAAGGATTCTTTGTTCTCAGAGAGGATCAAGAAAGATCTCATTCTGCCCCTTACCCACCCCCCAAGAAAAGAATAGGCCCAACTGGGCATGAGGCATACTTTTATGATGATTATTTTCAGTATTATTTAATTGTGGTCTCAGTGAGGGGGCGATTTTGTCCCTCCCACCAGAGGACATTTGTCAATGTCTGGAGATATATTTGATTACCACAACTGATTGAGGTGTGGGGTGCTACTGATATGAAGTGGGTAGAAGCCAGAGATGCTACCAAGTATCCTACCTTACATAGTGTACACCCTTCCCCTCCCATTCCAAGCTAAGAATCATTTGGCCCAAAATGCAATAGTGCTGAGGTTGAGAAACTCCAGATGCCATGCTTTATATTAGAATTTTCCAGATTTTCTAAGGCAAAGGCACTAATTGAATAAGAGTTGTTGTTATTTAGTTGGTATTTTCCTTCTAAGAAAGATCAAGTATGGTTGTCCTTTGATTTTTGTACAATTACTAAGAAACAGCTGAGTCTTTGGGTTCAGGCTTCAGTAGTCAATTAAGGATTCTTAGCCTGAAGGATTTATGTTATGGGACATGGTTTGACATACTACAGAGCTTTGCCTTCTCTGTTCCCCACCCAGCTTATACTTCAGCCTCATTGAACTTTAGCATTTTCAGCACTCTGTTATTTCCCACCTCTATGCCTTTTTACACACTCTTGTGTCTGCCTAGAATTCCTTTACCCTCCCATCTGTCTTTGGAAATTCTATAGATTTTACAAGTCTGTATTCCCCTCATACCCTCATACATTATATGTCCTCTACAGATTTCCTTAAGGGGCTTCATCTCTCCCTTCCACATGCCTGGCACCAGCTAGGACATGTGTATATGTTGGGTCAGCCCAGATGGGTCAGCTCAGCCCTCTCTTCTGATGGATGGTCATTGCCTAGAGAGATGAGGCCAGAGGATGGATAGTTCTATGAATGACTACATCCTTCTAACGTCAGAAAAACAGGCTTTTTCTTAGCTGGACCCAGGCTCTCAGTTCTGGTCTTGAGAAGGAGCACTGAGAAGCATGGAGGGGCACTTTGGCAGACTGTGGAAAATATTGGCTTCGATCAGGCAGAAAGGCATCAGGATCTTGCCTCTGACACAAGGCTGTACATCTCTGGGCAAGTCCCCTTAATCAAGCTGAGACTCCTGTCTCCATGAAAAATGGGGATAATGCTTCACAGGGTTGTTGTAAGAGTTAGTGACAATAACCATAAAATGCCTGGAACGTTGTTAGGATGTAATAATGATTGGTCTCTCTAAAAAAAATACAGGCATGAAAAAAATTGCACACATAATTTCAAAGGGTTCCAGGACAATCCTGCATACTGAAGCATGGCCCCTGTTCTATAGCCAGCCCATGGTGTCTTGAATTGCTTATGTCCTCTCCAAAGATGTCTTTAGAAAAATGAGTTAGGAGATTCCTGAAGAAAAAGTTCTGCTTAGTTAAAACAAGAATTCTTTGTTGGCACAGAGTATCAGAATCAGAGATTCTTATTCTATTTCTTAAGACTCCTTCCTGCTAAAGTTAAGGGGGTTTCTAGTTTCCTCTCCCACACCCAGAGCTGCACTTTGTTGGGCAAAACTGAATAGAGACAAAGAACATGGACTGCTTTCTACATTCCCTACAGAGAGAATATCATGGAAAATATTACAGAGACGAGGAAAAGACAGGTGTCTGGCAATGGCTGGAGGAAAAGTACATGCGAGAAAAAGCTCCTCCTTGTTCAACACCCTCAACAATTCTAGGGGACTTGCCACATCTCGTCACATTTCCTGGAAGACCTTTTTGCACATCTGCATATCTGTCATTAGACTTTAAGCTCCTAGCAATCAGGACCGTGTTTTACTCATCTATCTATTCCAGCCCCTGCTCTACCATGTATCAATTGCTCAATAAATAATTATTATACAAGTTCAGATTGGAAAGGGTTACAAGATAGTGCAATGTGGTGGTTGGGTGGCTAAGTGGTGCCGTTAGCACATCTGGCTTGAAATCCCAACTCTACTATATACCAATACCAACTATGAGATCTTTAGCTAGCATTTATATTCTATAATTTAAACTTTAATTCCCTCATTGGTAAATAAGAAAATTAATAGTGCCTAGCTTACAAGATTGTTTCAAGGATAAGCTGACACATGTAAAGCCACTAGCATAGTGCCTGACGAAAGAGAAGCTATTCTTATTCTGAGACGTCAGTGCCAAACTTTGAAGAATAAAGAAAAGATGGTAAATAGTTGAAGCTTTGCAGGCCATAAGGCTTCTGTTACAACTACTCAACACTGTAGTAGTAATAATAATAATAATAATAATAATAATAAAAGCAGCCATTGATAATATGTAAACCAATGAATATGGCTGTGTTCCAACAAAACTTTATCACACAGGGGCCAGCCATATTTGCACCAGATGCCATAGTTTGCTGATGCCTGTTCTAAGGTATCTAAATTCTAATCAGTAGGAAGTGGAACCTACAGAAGATTCTTGAACTAGGCAATGACAATATCAAAGTCATTCCTTGAGCAGGCTGGGTTTTTAACAGCATTCAGTACCAACTATTGTTAACAAAGTCTAAAGACGGGTTATTAAGATTGTACAAGCCTGGAACAGGAAGGACCTCAGCTCTTAGTAGCAAAAATGTAAACCATGCAGGACAGAATGATATATGCAACACCTTGCCTCCTAAATACCGAGCTATGGTTATATCCTCTGGGGGCCCATTTCTATTCTCCCTCAATATCTTAGTTATAGTTATATATGTATATAGTTATATATATAAATATCTCAGATTATCTAGAAAATTGTAAGTATAGACCTAGAGATCCTCTAGAGAACTAATTAGCTCAAGATTAAAAATAAAAATGTTATTGTTAAATTTATACTGATCCTTAAGCAGATGACTAGCTTGAATTTAAGGCTCCTGTACTTAAGCTATTCTCAACTTCAGGAAACAATTTTCATTTCTCACGTAAGGCATCAAGATTCTGTCCAAAGTGATGATTCAAATAGTTGTATTACAGACTGGTGGTCATTATATGAAATGATCATGACTATTAAACACAACCATCATTCCTGTAACTGTGTTCTGGTTTTAGATATCAGATTGAGTCCTTCCTTTTACTTCCCTAAGCACAATCAGCTCTAATCAGATCAGCTAAAAATACAGGTTAAATATGCTCTGGCCAGTTAAATCAGTGAAGGCACATCCTGTAACCCCATCTAAATTCTTTTGAGACGGATGCTTAAAACTTGGAATTTCTATTTTCCATAGTGAATTCTGACACCTAAAAAATAAGAACAAGTACCTATTTCTGAACACAGAAAGGGCTTAATACACATGATTCATAGCTCAGACCCAGAAACAAAAGTCATGCCATACAAATTGTGTTAACCAGTGAATGCATGAGTGACCATCAAAATTTTTTCATAGTTTGACATTTAAAAAATGAGAATAATCAAAGATGGACTATTACCTGATTTAAAAATAAAAGGATTTTAAAAAATAATTTCCTATACCTTATTCACTAAAAATGAATTAGAATAATTATCTACCCATGCCCAAGTGCAATTATCTATGCATTTCCAGTTTGTATAAATGCATTGTTTTCCAACTACATATTTTCTAGAAGCCCATAAAAAGAAATGATGTCCTATTCCTGAACACAGCCATGCCTGAACCATTGCACAGTAAGACAGGATGGAGCAGACTGGAAAGGGCTAAGATACAGAAACAGACCCTTCCACCAGACCGCAGTGTTGCGTGCATCAGAGCCGGGTAGGGGCAGTGAAACAGACCAGCAGATGGCTGCGCGTACACACAGGAGAGATGGTAGACAGTGAGTGTGTGTGTGTGTGTGTGTGTGTGTGTGTGTGTGTGTGTGTGTGTGCTAAGAACACATAAAATGCATCTGCAGACCCACATACATTATCTTTTAAAGCTCACAACTCTAAAAGGTAGGTGGGTGAGATTAGAGAATGAATCCAAAAGCAGCAACTGGTGGAGACTCAGGCAATGGGCACCAACAATGCATCAGGTAAATTGGTCAGCAAGTAGCAGGGCCCAGTCAGCCACTGAGACAGGCCTGGAAAACAGGACTCCAAACTTCAGAGATACACTAACAAGGGCAGGGCAGGACACTCCTCCTAAAGAGACAAATCTACAAACACATACTATAAAGACTGGATGTGGGCACAGGAACATATAAAATATCCATTATTAGAGCTAAGGTATAATATAGAGAATAAAATGGATTGAGCTCCTGATCTATAAGGGTGACCATGTACATTTAAATTACAAACTAGGAATGCAGATGTTATTAGCAATTATGCTGAGACAGCAGGCAGAAACTGGGAATGTTAGGGTAAAATGGGACATATGATCACCCCAATTATACATCACCTAGAGAATCCACAGGTAGAATTCAAGGAAACACAACTGAGAAAGGGAAAAAATGCAAAGGGTAAAAACCAAAGAAAAGTGGATTTAGGAAAGACTGTGTTTCTTTCCTTTACTTTGGTTTTAACATTTGATAGTATGGTGTGAAAAATCAGAGACAGCAGCATATGTTTAACTATTATTTTTCCTCTCTTAATTGACTAACCAGCCAGGGGCTACCATGATTGTTCCAGCAAAAACACTAGGCATAAAAACTCTCAAGGAAACTTGCTCCAGAAGATTGAAGAGCAAGAGGGTAAATTTCCCTTGGCAGTGGGGTCAGTGGCAAGATGGAGGCTGGTTTCAATGACAAACTCCTCTAAAGACCCTGGGAATTTCAGCTGCAGAGATGGCCAAGCTGATGACACCTGAAGGACTTCTGCAGGATGTGCCCTTGGGGACAAGCCCAGAAGTTGTAGCTTTTGGCTTATTAGAAGTCTCAGGGATGTAAAGAAAGAAAATAAGATGTTTATCACCAGACTGATTATGATGTCACACAAGAGGACGCTAATTGTTAGTAGATTCACTTTGCAAGAGAAAGATCTCTTTGGAAAATGTTCTCTGATTCCCAGGGTAAGCAACAAATGAATTGGTAGCTGTCCCCAAATGCTACCATCTCAGCTTCATGCAAACAGTTTGATCTAGGCCTCAATCTTGCAAATGTTGTAATGCTATACTTGGAAAGTTAGCAGAGCCTTACTGGAGATCTTTCAAAAGGACAGTTTTGACAGTTTGACACTCTAGCTTGTCAATGCTGCAGTATTGTTCCTGAGCTTCTAGGTGTTGACTTTGAATATTGACCTGGCACTGGCAAGCCATTTTCATTAGACATTCAGGATAAACCTAAAAGCAGTATGTTTGGAGGGAGAAGAGATAGTGAATATGGCTTTTACCTTTTACAATAAGGCCTTGTGTTATCTTAGTTATACTTGATTGTGAAATTCCATCCCCCCTCGCCCTAAACTATACAAAGTTTAACTTCAAAGTTCATGCTTTCAGGGATTTGGAAGATTAGAAAACCACTATCAAAGTATGGTGGCTCTGCCAGGCCTTAAGTTAATGAATATCATGACCTTAAGCAGCCAGTTTGACACTGCAATGGTTGAGCAAGAAATGTCAGAGTGAGATGAAAAAAAATGTTCAGAAGGTCCTTCAACTCACAAGCAGTTTCAACCCTCCCCACACATTCAAAGGCCTCTTCCTTTCTTTTTTATTTTTGTTAGCATTTAATCACTATCTAATACACTATCTGTTTTACTTACGTTTTGTTGTTGCTGGTATCCATGAAGGCAGGATTCTCTTTGGTACATTTCTGTATTCCCAGTGCCTAGAAGATTTGCCTGGCACATAATGGGTATTCAATAATATTTGCTGAATGAATGAATGCATAACAGAAGACTCTCCGTCCCACATAAATATGCGTCCTTCAGTCTTGTTTGCCCTTACGATGTAACATAACCAACAGAGGAAAGGAGTTCTACAAAATCCTACTTTCTCCCCTGTGCTTGGAGGCTTCTGGGCTGGAGAGTGACTCTGTTTGAAAGAAGGGAATTTGAAGGAACATGCAGGGAGCTGTGGAGTGAAATTGAGTGTGGGACTAAGGGAAAAGGAGAACAGGTGAATTCACCCACGTCTGGAATTTTAAAAAGAGTCAGGCTAACCTTTAAGAAAGAGAATCAGTCTATAAAAAAAGTTATATTTGTTGAACTTCTGTAACCTGTAAGTTTTTCACTACCTGTCTCCCTTTACAGCAATAAATCCTTCAAACAGATAAACCAAAAAGATTCAATGATAGCCAAGAAATAGAAAATGATGGGGACGATATCCTGAACAAAAGGAAGAATCTTAAGAAATAGGAGTAAGAAAGGATTTTAAAAGGAAAGGAGGAGGAAAGCATACTGGTACACCGAGGCCTCAGAAGGAAGACAAGAACCCTAGGAACTGAGAAATAACAACTTTCCAAACACAAGGGCAGCTTAGTGACAGAACAGGGAGAAGGCAGGCATCAGGGCTCTCCATGAATGGCTGAAACAAAAGATAGAAAAAGTGGCATCACCACCCTCTTCTACCTCTCCATCATCTCCCAAGCCAAGCAGTTGCTTAATCCTGCTGTTTTTCATGTTAGTGATATTCTCAAATCAGGTTTTTATTTCCCATCTCTACAGTCACTATTCTAATTTAAGGCCCTGCCATTTTCTCATAGGACACAGTAACTACCATGCCACTCTGTCTCTGGGTTTACCGCCCTCCAATCTATCTTCCCACAGTCTCCAAGGTAAATTGGACCATTCCACTCTCCAGTGTAAAACCCATTAGAGGCTCCTCCATGGCGTGTTTGAATGATTGCCATTCAAGTTATATTTTCAAACCCTTCTCTAATGATGTACAAAAATGTTCACATTAAGGCCTAAGTGTGAACTCCATATGTACAGGGACAATGCCTGACTTATTTATAGCTGAATCCCAAACAATCAGCACACTGCCTGTGCTCCAAAAATATTTAGTATTTATGTTCCACAATTAAATAAGAGTGGAAAAATCATGATACAAAGCCATGCAGAATACAATCCTAATAATGTAATTATATGCACACAAAAAATATCAGAAAAATACAGCAAAATGGCTATTTTTTAGTTTTATTCAAGTTTTTTTTTATTTTCAAAATTTGCCATAGAAGTTTTTTTTTCCTCCTCTAATACTGAAATTAAAAAAGTATAAGCACAAACAAAAGAGAGTAGAACAAAAAACCATGTACTTGACATTTTAGGTAGCAGTGTGGGGCCTAATGGAAAGTATAGCACCCTCATCATGCCACATGGGACTCTTCATCTTCCAGCCCTGCCTCTCCAACACCTCCTGCTATCTCTCTGCCACCGAAGATAGTCAGCAGTGCAACGATGTGCTATGTTTTTCACATTTGTACTTGCTGTCTACTGTTACCCCACTATTCCAGTATTCCCAATGTAGCAGTTCTGTGTTCTTGTCATCTTTTCATTTCCAGGACAAAGCACAATTCCTGACATACAGGTGGACATATTAAATGTTGATGGCATAAATTAATTAATACATGAATAAGGTGGTAACACTGAATGTCACAATTATTTCATTTACTTTAAAATAATACTTACCTAATAGGATGGGTTGTTGTGAGGACTAAACCAGAAGATGCATGTAAAACATGACTGGCACATAGTAAGCTCTCGAAAAATGATCACAGTTACTAACTATTATCATTGTAACCCTGTAAGAGTTGCTTTTCTCCCTTTGCCACAATCATCTTAAATTGTGAATAATAATTCCTGTCTTGCCCACCCATTGCCTTGAGATAAGAAAGAGCTTAAAGTAGTTTAGGAACCAAAAATGGCTAGACAAACACATATTATTGTGATGATGATGATGATATGCCATTTTCTTTTCAAATTTTTCCCTACAATAAACTTATCCTTTAATGTCACATTACCTTTGCTGATGTTTCAAACCATCCTACAAAACCATGCTCCTTGCAGAACTGGTCCATCTTGAGGCCATTGTTCATGAGTACATCCTTTCCCTGGTCACATTTGTTGGCCAACAAAACCACTGAAACTGGTTTGCCGTTAGGAAGAGTTAACTTGGAGTCCAAATCATTTTTCCACTTTGCCACTGCTTCAAATGTGGCTGGCCTGGTGACATCGAAGACAATAAATGCACCCATAGCTTCCCGGTAATAGACCCTTGTCATGTTTCCAAATCTTTCTTGACCTGTCAACAATAACAACAAAAAGTTAAAAGTAAAAACCAAAAACTTATTACAATTGTAAACTCAACCATATTAGAACCTGATGAGGACTCCATTATGAGCAAGTCACATAGTAAATTGCTTCATTGCTAATCTTTAAAGACTGAGCTAAATATGCAATCATGAAGTTTTACTCATCTTTGAATCCAGACAGGAATTCACTCATTTAACAAATATGTATCAAGAAATTTCTGTGTACCAAGTAATGTTCTAGAACTGTGCTAATACAGTATTCCAATAGCCATATATAGCTATTTAAATCTAAATTCATTAAAACTAAATAAAATTTATAACTCAATTACACTGTCACGCTAGCTAGCTACATTTCAAGTGTTCAATAACCACATGTGGCTAGTGGCTACTGTATTAAACTATGTATATAGAACATTTCTATCATCATAGAACGTTCTCTTTGATAACACTGTTCTAAACACTTGGAATATGGTGATTAAAACATGAAAATTCCTTCCATCATGGTGATTATATTTTCGTGGGAAGACAGATTCTAAGCAATAAACATAATAAATAACTAAATATGTATTAATAGTATATTAAAAAAGTGTCTACAGTCTAGTCCAATTAAAGGTAATAATATTTACCATTCATTGTATGCTTACTAACCATCAGAAGGGTTATTTATACAAATGATCATGAAGGTACAATTATTATCCCCATTTTAAAATGAGACTTTAAATTGAGACTTAGAAAGTCTAAGTAACACGCCCAAATTACATAGATGGTAAGCTCGAGAAATCAGAATGGAAACCCAAGCTGTTTGAATCCACTACTAAATTGTAGACTTGTACTATTTCTGCTGCAGGTTTATGCACCAGTAGCATCCCATTCAATCCAATGAACAGATAATTACTGGACATCTACTGTATTGATGTCATTCTCTGGGCTACATGCTAAGAACACAACAGTAAACTAGCTGGTCTCTACCCTTACGTAGTCTACAATCTGTTGGATAAGGGAAGCCCTCTGACGTAGCAAAAAACCAAATAAAAAAGTCTCAGAAGGATGAGGATTGGTTTTGGAATTAGTTGTAATCAGCTGGAATCAGTTTTGCTGTGATGCTTAATTTTCTAAGTGAATACTAGCAACTTTCTTTTTTTTTTTCTGGCAAGTTTCACATACACTCTAAGTTTAGCCTTCCTCATTTGCAAAATGACAATACAAATATGTATCTCACAGAGTTATCATGTGGATGAAATGTAACATATGTAAAGCACCCAGCAAAGTACTTCAGAACTAGTCAGTACTAGAGTTTTCCTCGCTTTCTCCAGCACGTTAAAAAATATGAATAACATTATGACACAGGTTCTAAAATCATAGTCCCAGGCCAGAATTTATAACAAAAAAATTTCAAGAATTTCAGCTGAGTTACAAAAATGAACAAAATCCTATTACTTCTAACTCTGTCTAGTGGTTACTGAAGACAGAGGCTAATGAAGACTGAGCTTATAATTTCCAAACCCAAAACCCCAGAAATATGTGACCAGACAAAGCCTTTTTATTCTGATTCAGGAATTTATTTAGGTTAAGAGTCTTATAAAGTTATATAAATTAAAACAAAGTTAATGTGTATTTAACAAGTCAACTTTTCTCAGAAAGAATAAAATACTGAACCTGGAATGTAGCTAAGAAAAAGTAAGTCAAACATACTTCTAAAAACAATTTACACTTAATTTTGAGCTCAAGGTTTTGTGACAGTGACTTTTAATTCAAGTTAATAAACTATTTTGTAGATTGTTACACTCACCTTGTTATTAGCATTGATATTGTAAGAGGAGAAGAGTCCCTAAGCACTTAATGAAAATGAATGAAGGCCAAGGGCTCTGGTCCCAGTGTGTGAGCTTGTGTGCTCAAGCAAGTAGCACTGGAAAAGAGCATTTTGTCAGGGCCAGTACATGATAATCCTAAAACATTTCTTACATGGGTTGTACCACAGACGCATTTTTAATAATTTCCCACAATTGTCTACTCAATGAAAAAAAGGGGTAAAATATTTGTCATATGACATATAACCCACAGATGTACTTTCATTTTTCCCAAATGAGTTTTAAATTTCTTTTCTTTTTTATTTTTTTGTTTTGTTTTGTTTTTTGTTTTTCAAATGCTTGATGCAAACAGTGATCTCCTTTCTTACTGCTCAGGGTGTCCGTGACATTTCAGGAAGACAGCAGGAAAAAGCCTTCTGTGATCATTGAGAACTCTGAAGGCCTCTAGGCTTTTTAAGGATGTCTTATGATCTCTTTCAGGGATCAAATCAGATGAAGGGCAAAGTCATGGGTTATTCAATAATCTGCTTGTCCAGAGGTTTTTCACAGTAGAGTAAGGTGGCCCTCAAGCATAAAGATTTTACATTTCAAATATATGACAAAGAGTCACTTAAAGACCATACAAAAAGCAATATATATATATAGATTTCTACCTTCAAAGGGATTCAAAAAGCAAAGAGTGTGTGTGTGTTTGAGCTTGTGAGTGTCAGATCAGAAACAAGAAGAAGACAGTTTGTTTCTAGAAAGAAAAGACCTTTGTATATTGAGGTCTCTAGGCCAGTCCACTTGGAAAGTTTATATTTTTGGCGTTCTAGCAAAGGGGTCACATTCAGATCAGAGCACTTCTAGCACTCCCATTGTTTCCTTCCTGTGTCAGCTGACAGTCCTCTTTGCTGTTTTTTGTTGAAAGAATGAGAACCATGTGACTCTTAGTGCCTACTTATGGGCAGAGTAGAGACTTGATGAATTTATCAGAGGTAAATTTACTTTAAAAAAAAAGGCTATAATTCAAAAACCACTTTGGCTTAGGTCACTCGTTCAACACACTTTTATGGAATAGCTAATGTGGTCTAAACTCTGTGCTTTGTGCTGCGAATACATAGTTTTTTGCCCACAAGGAACTTCTAAACTAAGGAGTGTCATGCTGGATGGCTGCCCTGAAAATGATCCAATTTACCCCATAAGCCCCCGCTTCTCTGAGTTTCTAAACACGCATTTCATAGCAGTGTAGATGTAGCTCATGATGCAGCTTCGAGGGGTATTAAATGACAAAGCAACCAACTAACCCACAAAAGTTAATACAATAGCTGCACTAACAATCTGGATAAGCTCATGGCAAAAGGCACTGACTTGAAGAGTCAGAAGACAGGGGTCTTAATTTTAATCACTGGTTACCACAGCAGCCTTAGGCAAATGCATTTCTCTCCCCGAGACCCAGTTTTCTTATTTGTAAAATGCAGTTGGTATGGCTGATCTCTAAGGCTCCCTCCTGGTCCCATGCCTCACGTTAAATCAAACTTTGGTCCTCTGTTGCAAGAGCCTGAAATGGTCCATTTGGTGTTATAAACTCAGTTAAAAATACACACAAGCGCCACAGCCATAATGTGTATTTAATGATATTTCCACTTCATAATTAGTACTATACAGATGGTCTCAGTAGGCACAACCATGTAGTGAATCTTCTAGACAGGCATAAAACCAATGGCTGGAAGCATGGCGGTTTCCTATTAACCTAGCCATACTCTTTTTCCACTCTGCCCCTAGCCAACTAGCTCTGTTGGCCACGACGTTTCAGGAAGATGGGGGAAAAAAGCCCTCTGTGTTTGCTTACCTTGGATTAGTCACTGAACCATTCCGAGCATCGGTTTCCTCATTGGTAAAATAAGGAAAATGGATTGGATGCTCTAAACCAAATAACTAATTCTGGGACTCCTCTCCCTCACATCCAGGTACCCAGCTTGGGTTCACAGCATCCCACCAACACCACCTCCCAGAGTGGTACCTTCAAGTCATCTTCCAACTCCTTCCTCACCCTCCCATCCGAAGGGTCTCCAACATCCTACCAACACTTCTACTTAAGAGGTGGCTCTTAACACCGCCCCCTCCTCTCCACCAACATCACCACTGCCCCAATGCAGTCCCTCACTGCTTCTCACCTGGACCCCTGGCATCTCCCACAGTGGAGCTCTCAGCACCTAGGCTCTCTCTCCCCAAACATAAATATAGATATAAATATAAACGTAAACACGGTTCTTCAAACAGGTGCCATTCTGGCAGCATAGAAAAATCACCTAAAGTATTTAAAGAATATCCATTCCTGGGCCACATGACTCAGAGATTGTTAAGGTATTGATTTTGTGTGGGGCTCCGGAATTTTTAAGCACTCCCTAGGTAACATTAGTAAATGATCTCATCTTAAAACCTCTATTTCCATTAGAATCTACCTTACAAAGGTAAATCTTACCATTATGCTCTGCTATTTTAGCTATTCAATGACTCTTACATGCTTAAGAAAAAGACCTTCATTAACATAACATGTAAGGCTGTGTATCTTTTGGCTCCAAACACTTTTCCAAATTCTTCTCCTCTCAGTTCCTTCAAAGTGCTCCATGGCCAAGGCACACTGCATTACTCCTTTTTCTTTCTAAAACACATCGTCCCTGAATTTCCTTGCCTTTTTACATGTCTCTTTCAAAAGCCTGAATGCTCTCTTCATCTCTACTCCCACTCTGTTCAATGAAATCTTGTGGCTCCCTCAATTGTGCCCTGAATCTCACCACATTTGTGCAGCCTTTCATGCCCTGACAGCTGGAATCATTGACTCTCGTCTTCACAATCCCACAGCATTTTCTTTATCCTACACCATTACCACTTATCGTGCTTTATATTCATGCTTCGGTCTCCACCATGGCACTGAAAATCCTGGAGAGCAGGTTGATCGTGTTTTAAAGTTGTAAAACCTGAGGCCTATTTCTCCACCTTTCAGATACAGAATAGAAGATACAACGAACTTAAGCTACAATGGTGGAAATAAATTGAAATTAAGGTTTCTCCTTCCTCTAAAATATATTACCATGAATTTGTGAATTAGCACTGCATACTGATATACTTACTCTATACTCAACTCTCATTTCCAGTAAATAATCAATAGACGTTCATTGGAGGAGAAAATTAACATTAATCCAACAGGGTTATGTGCATAGCTGTTGCAACAAGTTTCAGGCTAGAATGTTTTGTTTTTGTAATTGTTCTCATCTTCTTAAGAAATAATCCCTTGGAATCAAATTACTCTTCCAAATAATATGTGTTTTGGGGTCATGGCACAATCAGTAGACCTAAAAGTGCCACTAAAATATTCTCTATATTTCTAGGGAGTAATAGTGTGGAAGGCAAGAACTAAACACAAAATCCACAGTAAATATGGCCCTTGCATAATGATCTGGAAGAAAAAAATAAAACTATATTAATTGCTACAAAGGTCAAAAGGACATAGAAATTATATCGGCTTAAGCTGGTTTTGAAGGCTCAGGGGAAACCCACAAACTAGGATGAAAGTCAGGCTAACATCCTAGTGAGAGCCATTGTCTCATTTTTAAGAGCCCATCTGACACTCCAACAGTGGTTCTGAAATTCTTTCATCTTCTCTCTTCACTACTTTGTACCACCAAACCAGTGACAGAAACATGTCAGTTAATCATTTTCCCAAGTCACCTAAGTGTATATCCTAGTGCAATCTTCCCCTACAAAATTACAAGCTGCTCCCACAGCCACAACCGTTTCTGCAGCCCCTCCACCACCAACAAGCACTGCACTCTGTACACAGTGAGCATTCAGTAAGGTCCCTGTGCTGAGTGAAGGAATATCCCTTAATTCCCTAACCTTCTCTCAGTGGATACTTGCAGGTTTACCAAGTCTTTCAGTTTTTTGTACATGTCTTTTGCATTCATCACTTTCTTTCCACTCTTACTGAAATCACTCTAGCTAGAATTGTCTCATTTCATCTCGTATCATCTCATTCATTTAGTTAACAAGAAAATTTTTAATGCCTATAATTTTCCAGGAACTGTTCTAGCAACTAGGAAAAAAAAAATCCTTGCCTTCATGATGATCACATTCTAGTGGGAAAAGATAAACAGTAAACAATAACAAAAAAATAAGTAAGATATAATTAATACTATGTTATCTGGTGAAAGTGTTATGGAGAAAAATAAAGCAGGAAAGGAGAAAAGGGTATGCTAGGGCTAGGGGCAGAGTTAAACAGGTTGGATAGGAAAACCCCACCGAGAAGATATCATTTGAGCAAAGACCAAAAAGAACTAAATGAGTAAGTCCTATGGATATCGTGGAGAAGAGGATTTTAGACAGAGGAAACAGCAAGTGCAAAGATCCTGTGGCACAAAGTATCTAGCAAGTGCTTGGAGAACAAGGAAACTGGGATGGCTGGAGAGGACTGAGCAAGGATCCAAGTAGTATGGGATGAGGCAGGGAGATGACAGGGTCCAGACTGTAGACAGTTTCAGGCCATTGCACAGATGTTGCCTTTAATTGTGTAAAAGAGAGGAAAGAGCTGAAGGATTCATTGTGAGCAAATGAGAAACATGAACTGACAGGAGTAAATGGATAACTATGTCTGCTTCACTGAGAAAGGACTTACATGAGTCAAGGTGGGGAATGGAGAGACTAGCTTAAAACTTATAATACTGCAACCATCCAGGTGAGAGTTAATGACTCGGACCATAGTGGTAGTGCTGAGGATGGTGAAAATTGGTTGTTTTCTGGATGTATTTGGAGACAGAGGTGATGGTTAGGATGTAGAGTATGAGATGATTCAAGCATGTGTCCCTAGGTCTGAATAACTTCAAATATGAAGTTGCCTTTAGCTGAGATAAAGACCTGGGAATGCACAGGTTTGGTGGCGGTAGGTAGATCAGAATTCTGAACTGGTAAGTTTGAGATGTCTGCTAGGCATCTCTGTTGAGGAGGCAACTAGATATATGAGTCTGAAGTTCCAGGGGGAGGTCAGGGCTGGAGATTTAACTTGTTTCTGCACACCTCTGCCAGATTCATCTTTTGAAGCCCTATCATTTCCATAATTAAACCTTTTAGGGATTCACTGTTGCCTATAGCAGATGCCAAAAACTGGAGTTGGGGCTGCTAACATCCTGTGATCCTGTGAGTAAAACAATTTGAACTATTCCCCAAGAGACATCTCATAAATATACACATATCAGAATATCTTGAAAATTCAAAACATTTAGAAGTGCATATTATGTGAATAATGTTCAGGAGTTAGTTCATTTCAGCTGACCAATACTAAACTCCTAATCTTAAAGTAAAAGTACTGAGATGCTATTCCTTTCACATTGTCACATACCATGAAACACTGTTTTAAATTTAATTTTTTATATTTCTAATGTTAGTAATATATGGAAATACAACTAATTTCTGTAGCTTGACCTTATAGCTAATGACCTTGTTTAATTCTGAACTCCTCACATTCATATTATAACACAGAGAAAATGAATCCTGAATTCTATGATAACTATTTCCTTGCTTTTTTAAATTTAATTTTTTATAAACAAAA
>NW_012141636.1:5271900-5369101 GCF_000956105.1 Propithecus coquereli
TTAAAAGAAACATTGCTATTGATCGATTTCTTTTATTGTAAGGTTCTTCTTTTATTTTGATAGATTTAGGGGTATAGGTGGATTTGGGGCACACGGATGAATTGTATAGTGGTGATGCCTGGGTTTTTAGCATACCCATCACCCAAAGAGTGTACATTGCGACTGATAGTTAGTTTTTCTTCCTTCGTTTCCCTTCCATCCTCCCTGCTTCTGAGTCTCCAATGTCCATTGTACCACACTCGCTGTAAGCCCCTGTGCACCCATAGCTTAGCTCCCACAAATAAGTGAGAACATTAAGGCTCTTGTTAACATTTACTGAGGATCCGTTTGTGTCTTTGCATCAAAATACTCTAACACACTTTTGCTTGTTCTAGTACATCCACATAGCTGTCCATAGTTTGTGGGGGAGCGGGGGAAATGGGAGTCAGGGTTGTGAGGAAGTTTTTTTCTTATTTCCTAGGAAAAAAGGGAACAATAGCTTGGGTGGTCCAAACTTGGGAACAGAATTTTCAGAAAGGCTCTTGAATGATGAAAAAGTGTTTGCCAAGTAGAAAAAAAAGTTCATTTACCTTACCTTCTGTCCTCCTAGGGGATTTTTGAGGCCATACCCTCATACTATGACATGCTAGGCACCACTAAGTCCTATTTCTTGCCTTCATTCACTCTCATTCAATTAACCCCCACACACACTGAAACATACTCTCCCTTATTCTCCACCTAACCGAATCCTACCCATTCCTCAAGGCTGCACCCAAGCTCCACCTTCTTAGAGACTTTTCTGCCTTGGCCGTTTAATTAGGCCCTGCCTTGTACTGCTTTCTATGCGCTGCAAACCTCTGCGGCCTCTGTCCTAGATTACACTGTAGATTCCTGGAGCCCACCGTTGAATTACTCTGTTACTGCACCCTGTTCCTCCACAGCATATGCACTCTCAGAGAATCTCAGTCTGTGCTCACGATGGACTTCCAGAATAAAATGCACCTGGTAATACAAGCACTCTTTACATAATGAAGTAACAATTAATATTGATTTCTTATTTGCAAGAGGAAACCCCAGCACAGAAAGGAGTAAACTGAATAAAATAAGATCTTTGAACCAACTTGTTTACTTTCTATGTCTACTGAACTCCTGCTCATTCTTATGATCCTCTTTGTAAAACATCTGTCCACAATTCAAAACCACCCAAGCTCTTTTGGGAATTTCTTTAGTTCCCCTATAAACAATGGCTCACATTTCATCTTACTTCTGGTTGTCATCTCTTATAGGCAAATTTTGCCTCTATTTAACAAGTAGATGAAGCATATTGAATTAAGCCAAAATATACAAGAGATAAAGATGACATGAACAGTAAATATTGGTTTTTTTAGGTGTTCATAAATGATATCCTTAGAGAAGGAAAGGTTTATAGTAAGGTTCATAGTAATCTACTTTTAAAATAAATTTCAAAAAATTCTCATTAAATTCTGAATTTACATTTAAATTTAAGGCTATATATATAGTGAAAATGACACTATATATGTGTGTGTGTGTGTGTGTGTGTGTGTGTGTTTATGTGTGAAAATGACTGGTGGTACAGTAGCTCAGCGGATATTTTGTTAAAATTTTTTTAGACTGGGGTACAATGCTACCAGATGAAGTGACATATTAGTAATTCATTTGGATGGAGAAACAAGATCACATAGCAATGTAAGGCCTAACAGTGGAGAAAGGGAAGGAATGAAACCAAGTCACAGATGAGAGGTTGGCATGAATCAAGATCAGAGGTGGGGAACATGTGGCCTTCTAGGTCTTTAAAAGTGGCCTTTTGACTGAATCCAAATTTTACAGAATAAATTCTTTTATTTTATTAATACATTTTTGTTTGTCTTTCATAATTTTATTTTTAAAATGAATGTATTTAAAATACCAAAGAATAAAATAAGTTTCAATGACATAATCCCCCCAGATTGGCTGGCACAATTAGAATACTAGTACCCCATAAGGGCTAAACTGACAGCTGCTACACTCATGATTGAGTTCTAACTTCCCCGCCTGACTGGCACCACTACCGCATGAGGATAGTTGGCGAGAGTTTATGGGGGTCAAGTACGAAAGTCTGTTTTCAGCTTTTGACAACGGTGCACTGTATTTCTGTTTGAAGTGGAATTTGTGCATAGTTGCACAGCTCAACACTATTTTTTAATTCTGTCTGCTTAATAGCCCATGATGTCAAAGAAGACCAAGAGAACACCAAAGGAAGAAAACAGATTTTTTAATGAGGATTGGGAATTGCAATATTATCTTGTTTCTACTAAAGATAAGGTCATTTGCTTGCTTTGTGATGCTGCAATATCAACATTAATGAAATTCAATGTTCATCTGCATTGTAACACTCATAAGCACCACAAATATTTTAAATGAGAGGGAGAGGCATGAAAAGTTGTATTGCAGAAATTAAAAGACGAGAATCAAAAGCAAAGGCAATTCTTTCAAGCAGTGATAAGACTTGGAAATAATGCCACTGAAGCAACTTATAAAGTAGCTTATATAATCAGGAAAAAAGGGAAGCCATTCATTGACGTAAAAATTGTGAAAGAATGCATTGTCGAAGTTGTAGGATGCTTAAACCCCAATAACGTTTCAAAGTACAAAGAACTGCCTCTTTCAAGGAAAACCATAACTGATTGGGGGCATGAATTAGCCTTCAACTTAACAGAACAACTTCATGCAATACTTCAAAGGAAAATATAAATCATCCAATCGCTTTGGATGAATCAACTCATACTACTGACTCGGCGCAGGTTTTATACTTCATTCAGGTCATAACAGAAGATTTTCTTTGCTAAGAAGAGTTACTCGCTTTGGGCACTCTTATGAACAGAACATGGGGAACAGATACCTTCAACAACTTTCAAGATAAATGTTGTGAAGTTGGACTGAATTCCGTAAATTGAGTGAGTGTATGTACAGACTATGCAACCTTCCATGACAGGAAAACATGAATGGTTTATTGCACAAATAAAAAAGTATTAACAGATCCAGATGCTCTCCTTTCTTTTCTTTGTATCTTGCATCAGCAAAATCTCTGTGCTAAAGCTACTATTTTAAGTGACACTTTGCAACAAGTTGTAAGTATGTTAATTTTTTTCCTGCAAATGCAACACAGCATCATCCGGTTTCGTAACATGCTAAAACTGAACGAGGAGGTATTCAGTGGGGATTTGCCTTGTCATTGTAAAGTGTGTGGGCTATCACGGGAACAGGTGTTAGCCAAAACCTTATCTCTGTGAGAACAGATAGTTAAATTTTATGAAGAACAGAATGAGCAATGTGAATTATTGAAAGAAGATTTCTGTAGGGATGCAGCATGTCTGTGTGATATCATGTCAAATCAAAATGACTTGAATATTTCTTTGCAAGGTAAAAGTAAGTGCATATATGACATGTGACCAAAAAAATCCAAGCATTTCAAAAAAAGCTATTTTTTTTCAAAACACTTCTTCTTCAAAAGGAAATTTTAGATGAACATTTTTCCCAGTTAGCAAAGGTCATTGAAAAGCAGGATGATATATGTGAACCATTTAAAGAATACACAACCATTATAGACATATTAATTACAGAATACAATGAAAGGTTCACTGAGTTTGAGAATCACGACATCACACTCTAATTAGCATTTCAGCCTCACCTAGTTGATATCACCAAGGCACCTAAAGAACTGTAGATGGAATTGATTGAGCTCTCAGTAGATGACAGTTTAAAGTCATTGTTTGATGCTAAGAAAGTTTCAATTGAAATATGGAAAAATGCAGCAACATGCCCGAAAAATGCTTTCTTGCTTTTCAAACACTTATTGCTGTGAATCTACATTCCTCTACCTACCCCAAATCAAGACACCCTTAAGGTCACAGATGACTGATACCCACCTAGAGGATCAATTGAAGCTGTGGACCTCCAGGCTGCAACCAAATATTCAAATGCTTTCCAACAAAAAGCAGACATGACAAAGTCATTAAAAGGTTAGTTAACTTAAAATTAACAACTAGTTTTAATTTTTTAAAATCATTAAGTACATAGTAGTTAGATTTTTACAAAATAATATACATTTTTCAGTATATCTAATTGAAGTTTCCATAAATGCAGCCTTACTTGATTACAGTTAAATTAATGCAGCCTCCCAACATGAAAAGGTTCCCCACCACTGATCAAGATAGAAGGATCAGCATCTCATGTTTGTGATTAAATAAACAGCCTGAAAATACCTCCACTGAATTGTAAGCTCAAATGAATTAAATAAAAAGTTATCTTTAAATTACTTAACATTTGAGACAATCCCTCTAAGTAGCCTTTAAAGATACTTTTGTAAATAACGCACAAGAGATCCTGTAATCTAAACATTTCACTCTTCAGGAATTTCCAGATTCCTCCAGAGCTGTAACCCCCAAAATGTACGCCAAGGTGCTCTGGGGTGCCAGAGTGAAGTCACAGTGGTACAACAGGGTATTTCAAGGCAAGCACAGTAGTACCAAGATCAATCAGATACCTGAGGAACTAGTAGCTTGAGGCGGTTCACAGTTCTAACACTACATTCCTTTTTAGGTTTTTGGAAGTTTCTGTGATAAAAAGGAAAAATCATGTGAAAATCAATGTGAAATAGGAAATGAGGGGGGTAGTGTTCACTCTGACTCAAAGATTTGAGAGGCCCATGGCCAAAGGCACACACGTGCCTATAGTAAGTTGTAGTTATTAAACACAAAATAAAAATAATTTTCTTCTAATGTATGTGTTCTACTTTTTACTTATGGCTATCAAGTTGTTAGAACATGATACTTATTAAGTTGTTTGGTGTAACTATTTAATGGACAGAATTGTTCAGTATTTCTTTTGGACTTAGGCATGATGAAAAAATTACTTTGAGACTAAGGATATGATGTGCTAAACACAGGAAGTTTGAGAACTTGTGCTGTAGCCTCTAAAGCCTAGTCCATTTTTTCTTTAAATTTAAAACACACACACACACATCCCCCACACAATACATGCACACAGATCCCTCTACCACCATATAAATCTTTGTTTTTATTCTGATACCAAAAAGCATCACAGCTATTCTTAGCTTTGAATCTTAAACTAGAGACTTGTGTCCCCCAGAAACTGGTTTTGCTGCCTAAAAATAGTATACAAAGATGGTTGTTATTAAGCCAAACCAACCATATGGTGTCAGTAATGATGTGTGCAAGGAATTCCACTCATTCAATTCTTAGATCTATCTCAAGTGTAAAGGCTCAAAAATTAATAAATTACTCCTTTAAATATATAACTTGCATTTTCTAAATTCAATTTAAATAATCCAAATATGAAAAATTCTGCATTGTTTATCATATATTAGGAAATAGTAGAATGGAGTGGTTAGAAAATAGGATCTGTAGCTAGACAAATCTTGGGGCGTTTCCCAGCACTACACCTAACTGCCTTTGAGCCTTTGAAAAAGTTGTATGTGTTTTTCTGCTTATTTATCTGTTTACAGCCTAATACAGTTCTATCATCTTTAAAAAGGGGTTAATAAAAGTGTCTACCAGATAAGCTCGTTGTGAGCAGTAAATGAAATAATGCATACATTAATAAATGCATAGCACTATGCCTGACATTTCATAAATGATGGCTATTAATAGCACATTATATTTTAGAGGAAAGAGTCCTCCCAACAAATAATTTAAATCACAAATTTAAGTCAATTTTTTTAAAACCTCATTCTATAGGTGATATTGAAATTTGTTTGTTTCCCCACACTATACGCATTTTCTTTGTCTGCATTAGACTGAGAAGATACACAAGAAGCTAACTAACTTTTTCATCACTCTTCTTCAGAGGGCAGTTTTATGCAAGGCTGATAAACTAATTAAAAGTTAAATCCGAATATAAATGGTGAAGAACAAAGGTTAAAAAATTCATCAGAATAACATGAACTAGAAAAATGTAGAGACTCAGAGCAAAAAGTAAGAAAACATTTGAAACTTGACTATCCTTTTCTTAAAATTCTCTACCTCTTGCTTCCAAAAGACTGTCCTTGCTTGGTTCGTCCTCCTTCTTGGCATTTTCTCCTTCTCCACTTCTTTGCTGACTCTACAATCATTTCATTAAATTATGGAACAAGTAACTTGTGGCAGAGTCTGCTAAAAATCATGAAGGATATGTGGACAGGAACAAAATAATTCTAATAGAAAGTTCATGGGAGAAGAGCTACAAGGGAGGGAGAGAAAAGCTGCATGGGATTCGAGGGAGGAAGAAGCTACTACTGACAGGAGAGAATCAGGGAAGCCTTTGTAGAGGAGTTGCCCTTTCAGATGGGCCTTAAGCATCAGGTAGGATTTGGATACAAGGAAATAAAGAGAAGGGCACATGAGCCGGAAGAGCAGGCGCAAAGGCACAGAGGCAGTAAAACACGGCCCCGAACTAGGGATAGCAAGGATTCAATTATCTTTATACCTCGGTGCTTAAGACAGCATTGAAAAACATTTGGTGTCAAAAAATAAGTTTTTAATTTTGTAAACCTTATCAGTAATAAGCCAGGGAATCCTGTGTTCTGGTTCTATTAATAGTTCTACCATTAACAAGCTATGTGGCCTGAGAAACTAATGCCACCTCCCTTCCAGATCAAGCTTCCTCACTGGTGTGGTTCTTCTGACGAGTACTCAAGATGTTAACTCCATAAAACTACCTTTTGAGAGGTTATTACTTTATATAATGTATCCAAAAATCATAAAGAAAATATAGTTTTGCCATGTGACCTCCAAATTAAGGATATTTCACTCCAAATTATGCAAACTTTGTTAAATGAAGGAGCACAGCTTTTAAGAATGGTATTTAAGGCTACTCACAAGTTTTTATAGTTGAGAAAATATAGAATGCCACCTTAAGAAATGTGGTTACCATCTTTCTCGATTCTAAAATGTATGCATTGTTTATATGTTAATGTTTGTAAAATTATAAAGTCTTTCAATCATGAATACAATTGGGTAATTTTTGTTTGATGGAAAATTTTTTATATCAATGATACATCTTAGAATTAAGGCAATGTTGTAACAGTTGACTGAAAAACTTTTTATTTAACACCTACTACATGTCTAGTACTATGTGTCAGGATCTAGGGATACAGTTAGGGGGAAAAGACATTCTGGTGGAGTGGTAGAGGATTTCTAATCTGGGGTAAGGTAAGCATAGAATATTATGCGGAGCAGAGAAACAGTGTTTCCCATAATCACATGGAGTCAACAGATTTTCTAGAGGAGGTGACATGGATAGAGTGAGGAAGGACCCATAGGAGTTATCTAAGCAAAGAGGAAAGTGCTTTTAGCCAGAGGCAACTGTGTGAGCTACAGCATAAAGGGGAAGGTAGGTAAACTAGGGCCACTGTCACACACCTGGAATGGTCAAGAATCACAGGTGTGAGAGATGAGACTGGAATGAGTGACCGAGGCCTGATCATGCAAAGCCTTGAATTTCATGCTAAAAAGTTCAGCCTTTAATTCTGAAAGTGATGCTGGTCCACTGAAGAATGCCGAGCTGGAGAATGCCAAACTGGAGGAAGACACTGGCTGAGGAATATTGGCACTAGGGATCACAAACTGATAGGCAGAGAAGCTGGAGGAGAGGAGGGAACAAGGGGGCTGCCACACTAGCTCAGATGAGTTGTGCAGATGACACGACTATTGAAAAAAGGAATGAGATAGTTACTTCTCAAGGTATTAATGAAAGAAACAGGATTTGCCTGAGAGTGGGCAACCAAAGGGAGGGGAGAATGGTGGAAGTTAAAACCTGAGTTATTTTCAAGGAGTAATTTAAGATCATTTAACTTCTTAACCAAATTCCCGAGCAGCTGAAAAAGTCAGAAAAGCTCAATAATTTGGAAGCCCAGGATAGAGTCTCAGACTTGACTTTGCCAAGTTGAAGGAGACCACTCTGGCGCAACAACCTACAAGATGAGAATCTTTCTTCACTAGAATAAACCTGGTTCCCACCCCAGGAGCAACAGAGTCACCATATCTCTCTGTGAATGTCCATCCCAGAATGAAAGAAAGTGAAAGAAATAAAAAGGGTTCTCAATGATATGAAAGCTTTGAAGGATTCCCTGAAGTGAATCACCAGAAGAAGGAGAGAAAGGGTTCTAGGCATGACTCAAGACACCTATTCTAAAAAATGTATCAGGTGAGCAATGACTCTAGTATCAACCCCAGTGACTGCTTAGCACCAAACCACTTTTACCGAGCAACAATTATGTACCAGGTATCGTGTTCTACTTATGCACAGCCCAGCTTCCTCACCCATAAAACTGGAAGAAGATTTATTTGCCAGAATTATTATGGTGTTTAAATTGCAAATATTGTTTTGGTAAAGTGATAAGTATAAGGAATTTTCACTACCACTACTCCAACGTTCAGTTTAGCATATCCATCCTTTCCTAATTTGCCCGCTGCTTCCCTCTCACCACCGCCTTCCTCACACATCGTAATCTCTGGTTAGGTCAGATTACCAGAAGTCCTCACTATGTCTTTGCATCTCCATGTTAGGGCAAGGTTAAGTCCCCTAGGTGACTTTCTTTTAGCACTTGATACTTCCCCTACAGAGAGAGCACTTATCAAAACAGTGATTAAATAATTCATCCATGATAATTTTGAAATATCTTTATGCCCCATCAAAATCTAACAGTCCATAAGAGCAAAGATTAATTCTTTTCAATCACCCCTGAATCCCTCTCCTTATTAAGTGAATGAATAAATTTTCCCAGGCAAGATCTTACACCTCTCAAATATTCAAATTTTTAAAATACTTTTAAAATAAAATGCAATAAAATAAAATAAAATAAAAGCAAATTAAGCAGCACTTCAGTCTTCAATGAGGGTTTCTATGTTGCTGACAAGATGACTGCAATGAGACAGACCCCTGGGTTTCCCTCTGACCTGCCCAGGCCTCAAGGGCTCCGTTTCCTTCTTCCTGAAGAGGACTCTGCGAAGTCCTCCCTCAGCAGCTCTGTGACTTGGGTCCATTCTCTTTCTAGTCATCAGCCCCCTAACACCGGATCCCTGTCCCCTTCATTGTTCTTATCACAGTGTATATAATCCACAGGCAATGGGAAGCCACCAACATGATGTTCTGGGAAGATAAATTTGGCTTCAGTGTACATGAGAACTAAAGGAGGAGGAGATTAGAGCTGGCCAAGCGACTATGATTTCAGAACAAGCATGTGGCAACAGTGTGGTCCCTGGTCTAGGCAAGTGGTGGTGGGAAGAAGCATATTCACCATCTCACTTGGAGACTGATGACATGTGAGGGTCAAGGAGGAGAAAGATGGTAGGGGTTTCAAGTCCAAGTGACTGGGGGAAGGGTAGTACAATTACCACAAACTAGGAAGTCCAGGGAGTGGGGGAAGATGTCTAGTTTAGACTTATAAATAGTATCATTTACTACAATACTAATCATTAAGTGTGGCAATTGAGAATGTATTCTGGGTTTATTCCTTCTTTGTTGTTGTTTTTCTTTTTTTTTATTTTAGCATATTACGGGGGTACAAATGTTTAGGTTACATATATTGTCTTATTTTTCTTTTACATTTTCCAATTGTGCTACATTGAGCATGTATTACTTTATGAATCGGCAAAAAAAAGCAATCCTGGTTTTAATGAAAACTTTGTTAGAGACGTGTTGATCTCGCAGTGTATGTGAGATATCATAAAGGGGATGTTCTGCAGGAAGATGGAATTGTAAGTCTGAAGCTCATGAGAAGGCCACAGGCACAGTTCTGGAGTCATCTGTGTAGAGTTTAAAGCCCTGAGAATGCATGAGATCCTCAAAAAAAGGAGACAGAATTAGAGTCAGAGGACGAAATTCTGTCTCAAGTTGAGTGGCCCTGAAGTCACTCACAGAAAATAACTGGTGTTAGGTAAGAGCCCAGGAAATATCACACTAGCTCAGAGGCTTTGCCCAGCCTCCTCGGGTTTAGTCTTAGAGAGTAGAAGAATGTGGGGTGGGCAAGATTCCCTCTGCATCACAAGCGTATTTTGAAGTTACCTCTATCAAGACTCTTTACTCATTATTACAGTGATTTACTTTTGTGTTATCACGCCCACTAAACTGCGGTCACGACTGATTGTCAGACTTGATTGTCTTTCTCAATTATTTATCCTTCTTTGTGTCCCCCTCACCTTGCACAGTGCCTATCACATACCAGGCACTTTACATATACATTTCTGGAGAAACCAACCACACATACAGAGCTCTTCCTTCCCATTCTGGCCCTCTCTCAGATGACTTAGCTTTCCTTGCTCAAGCTGCTATTCGCTTTCTTGTCAGAACTGGCCCTCTAAAACCCGGATGATGGATCATGTCCTACAGGCCTACGGCCCCTGTGTCTGTGACAGATGCAGACTCTAACAGCTGCTTTGCAAGAACCCCTGAGATTCTCTCTCCACATATCCCTTGCCCTACCTTGAAAGTTCCCCATTTTTGCTCCATGTACACATTATTTACCTGTAAGCGTATAGCAGTTTATTTCACATGGCATTTAGAAAACCTATAATTAGCCAGGCTAGAAACAAGGCAATAAACTGCACAGCAGCCCAGCAGAGTATGGTCTAGACTTGATATGTTCTTTTTTTTTTTTTTTGCTTGACACATAGTTGCCAAATTTAGCTCCTTCTACATTCCTAGATCTATTACCTTGACATTTAATACCCTTCTTATTAAACTCCTTGGAGAATTTCACTCCTTTAGAAATAGGTACTGAAGAGATAGTCAAGTCCAAACCCTTTCTTCGGGTGAATTTCACAACCTGAAAGCACTGTACAAACTCAGAACAAGATAGGACTGTGACCCAAGTGAGTGTTACAGCCCCTGCTGTGAAGAGTCAGCTAGCCCAAGGACTCCTGACTCTGGGTCCAGCTGCCTTCACCCTGTTACTGTGCCTCTGGGATAGTTAATGTACTCCTGTGCTTCTTTGTCACATGGCTTAGGTGGGGAAAGTGAGTACAGATGTGTCCTGTATGGAAATATTTTTGTCATAAGGTGATCTTGTTTTAAGTAGTTAGAGGCATTTATTATTTAACAGAGCCCTGCAGTAAAACTTTTACATGGTGAAGAAGTGCTCTCTAAATAATCTGCCAGCCTAATTTATTTTCTACTACATTTTTTAATTCTAGAGTCATACTTTCTGATGACCAACAGGCTATACATATAGACTGAAGTTAAACAGACCTACTGTTCCTGTCCTCTTCTGCAACTTGTGACCTTAGGCAAGTCCCTTACCTCTCTGATTCTTGATTTTCTCTCGTATAAAGTGGGTTTAACATCTTCTCTAATACAAAGTGGGTTTAACATCATCTGCTCAGTCTACACCCTCAGTGATGCTGGGAAGATCAAGTAGGAAAACGCACATGAGAGAAGTTTTTAATAATAACAATTACAACCACCAACAGGAAAAACAGCTAGTAACTATTTAAAATTTATTATGTGTCAGGTACAGCTTTGCATGAATTACCTCATTTAATTCTTATAACGATCTTAAGATGTAGGTATTATTATACCCATTTTACAGACAGAAGACCAAGACATAGAGGCTAAGTAACTGGCACAAGTCACAAAGCTAGTAAATAAAGAAGTTGTAATAAACTACCGTATGCTACCCATACCCTGGGCACAGTGATAACATCTTGCTGACTGAGACTGTAAGAAGTAACTACGTAATAGTGCTGGAAAATAAGATAATCACCATTTTATAGATGGGACAACTGAGATCCAGCAAGATTTCATGGCTTGCCCAATGTCCAATATTATATTTTTGGAATATATATTATTTAGAGTATATTTTGACTATGTCTGAAGTACTCTATTTTTAAATTGTGGCAACTAGAGCAAAGCTGTTAAAAACCTGGGTGCTGGATTTAACGGGCAAATTTTAAATTCCAGCACTAACACCTAACCAGCTATTTTACTTGGAAATTCAACAGAAAATATGTCTGGACAATCATAAGAATAAATGCTTAAGAAATGTTAGCTACTATTTCTATAACTCTCCCAATGCCTGCAGCGGAGTTTCAAAGCACTTCAAGAGTTCTAGACAGGCCAGGCGTGGTGTCTCACGCCTGTAATCATAGCACTCTGGGATGCCAAGGTGGGAGGATGGCTTGAGGTCAGGAGTTCAAGACCAACCTGAGCAAGAGTAAGACCCTGTCTCTACCAAGAAAAAAAAAAAAAAATAGAAAAATCAGCCAGACATGGTGGCATGGGCCTGTAGTACCAGCTACTCAGGAGGCTGAGGCAGAAGGATCACTTGAACCCAAGAGTTTGAGGTTGCTGTGAGCTAAGCTGACACCATGGCACTCTAGCCCAGGGTGACAGAGAAAGACTCTGTCTTGAAAAAAAAAGAGTTCTAGACAAAACTATATAGCTCTCTTTGAAAGTGCAAACGGAACAATTATAGTATCTGGATTTACAGAGTAGTAAGGAAGGGGAGTCCCAAGTATAAACTTTTTTTGTTTTCCTTTTTCCTGATTAATCTATAAAAAGAAAAACCTCTGTAAATTCGCATCATTCACCTTTGGGCTGGAGGCTGCCAAAGACAGGTTTCCACGGAGCATTAGAGCTCTGGGAAAAAGAAGCTCCCCTGCTGAGATGCTGAACAGAACACCACCCCCGACCTACTGTGTATCAGTAGAAATGACTTCCCACGACTCGTTAGATTTCTCATTTACACAGACTTCTGTGACTATAGCCTCCATGGCAACCTCAGTCCAGAATCATGGCTCAGGAAGCATTTGCAAGATTGGGAGTTAAATTGCTCCTGGCAGTTATGTTGTAAAATGGGTAAAGCTGAAAATGACGATAGGTATTTGGGGACAAAATATATGTGTAATACAGGAATCACAATTTATTGGGACTTTAATCAGCACTTGTATATCATGTCTTCCTTGCCTACCATTTATACAGGCTCAAAAAATGGCAGCTAATACAATAATAATGCTTTCAGATCCCCCAGCTAGTAGGCACGATCGCCTTTAGCTAGCATTGTTTGTTGCTCATTTCTCATCTCTTGTTCTTGGAAGAAAGCATTCTCTCTGTTTACAGATACGGAAACTAAAACAAGGAGGTAAGAGAACTTACCTTAGATCGCCTACTACACGTGGAGTAAAATAGGGATTCAGACAGAGGTAGTTCGACTCTGGAATTTGGACTATTAATGAGTATCCCCTTCTGTCTCCCCTGCTTAGGTGAGGAAACCGAGACCTACAGACATATAACATGCCTGATGTCACACTGTTGCTTAGACTGGACACAAAAGTCCAAATTACAGCGACATCCCCTTTTTAACAGTAAGCTATTTCTAAATCTGAGTCCTGGAGAATTTTATGCAGCCAGTAGAGTTTTCAGGCACTATAACATACAACAACAAAGTGCATAGACTAATAGGGAATTTTTTTAGATGAAAAGCGCAATCAGACAGTGGCCGATAACAACTTCTAGTCTCTGATAACCCCTGTGCTACTAGAGCTGCTGAAGATGATTCCACGTGCGTGAATCTGCCACATGCCGAGAGTTGTATCATAAGATCTGGCAGATCATGATTAAAGAGGTACTAGAGTCCCCAGACCAGAAATGCCCTTTCAAAAATTTTCCACATTTGTTCTGGTTTCAAGCCTTGATAAAATGTTTCCAATCAAATGCACCCGCTGAAATGAACCAATTTCCTGAAAAGGAAGTGGCTAGTTTGGGTCCAGCACTTAGAAAGAAAGGTTCCTGGTGCCACAGACCATAAAACAGTCAGAGATGAAGAGAGACTGTTTAAAGTGGTCCATGGAGAATCAGAGGACCTTAAAACTTCTAAGCAGGAAGGTTCCTGAGACTTCATTGTCCAAGCCCTTTCCAATTAACAGGGATGCAATTGAGCTGAAGGGACTTGTCCAAAGCCACTGAGCAGGTTAGTTGGTGGCAGAGCCAAAATATGTAGTGAGGGATTGGACATACTCAGGTTGGGAACAGCCTTAGCCCAGGATTCATTCTTGGAGTAGACACTTTGCACCCTCACTTTTGACTGGGCCTAACTTCTGGTAAAAACTCTGAGAGTTAAATTCTGTTTTCAACCATTGTAAGTAAGTAAGTAAATAAATACTCATTTTCCAGATCTCTCAATGAAAACTTTAGGGCCAAATCAAGAAATCTTATGGCTATCATAGGCCCTTACACAAAAGTGGCCTTAAGATATATACACATCCTCCTTTTGGTAGAAGACATAAAGCCAGAGAAAGAGAGAGAGAGAGAAAAAAAACACTTTGCCCCGATATATACACAGAAAAGTCCTTGGCTTCCTTAAAGCAAAAAACCTCAAACTCCCTTTATTGAAGGGCGGAAGGCTGAAGGTGGTGAAATTTGGAATAAAGCGAGTGATTGAAAACAGGCATGGGCAAACTCCAGCCAGCCTGGGACTCTCCCAGTTTCTGCTGTTAAGCCAGCTAGGGACTTCCCCTCAGTGGGCTCCGGCACATAAGGACGTGCGTGACACTACGAGCTGCGTGACACTGGCAGGACTGCCCGCGCCCAGAAAATGAGCTGGAGTCAGAACATAATGCAGTTGTAGACAATCTCCCTCTGGTTCCCCAGGGAGGCCTGCTCTAGGCGGAGAGATCCCAGCGGAAGGTTCGGGGTGGGGAGCTAAAGCAATAGCCCCCAAAGCGCCAGGAAATGCACTTGAAGTTTCAGCTAGAGCAAGAAACTTGTTTTTCTTTGAAACTGAGTTTCCAAACCACCAGGAAAAGTCTCTTGCCTCACAACCTGGTGATCTGGATCTCACGCTTGGCCACAAGCCGCTGCCCTGGGACTCCCCCCGGTTGGACCCCATCCCCGGCACTCACCTGCGATGTCCCAGAGCTGCAGGCGCACCACTGTCTCCGGATCCCAGTGGAGCACCTTGAGCGCGAAGTCCACGCCGATGGTGGCCCGGTAGTGCGAGGAGAAGTTCTGGTGCACGTAGCGCTTGATGATGCTGGTCTTACCCACGCCCAGGTCGCCGATCACCAGCAGCTTGTACAGGTGCTCCTTATGCGGGACCTGCATCCTGGCCGCCGGCCCGCCGTGCAGTGCCCGACGGGGAAGCGCAGCCCGCGCTGGGCGCAGCAGAGAGACCCGGGCGCGCAAGTGCGGGCGCGAGGGAGAGGCGGCGGCGGGGCGGGGGCCGAGGGCGGAACTCCTCCCCTAGGGGTTAATCCTCCTTCCCACTCCGCGGCCTAGCAGGGGGTGGAGACAGGAGCGACAACGACCCGACTCCGGGGACTGGAAACTGAGGGGCTCCTGTGTTATTGTCTGTTACAACACTTATTTGTACAGCGCTTTAGAGTTTCCAAAGAGCTTTTTTCCGCCGTTGCTCCTTGCCACAAACTTGTGAGGTGTGGATTTTATTTTCCATGTTGTGAGTGGGAGAAAACTGAGTGTCAAAAAGTACTGTTTGGGAGGGGTTGGTCAGTGAAAGGTCCATCTGCTGGCAGGTCTCTGGAGGTCACAGGGCCCCGCCACCACCCCCCACTGTGGAGAGAGAATACAAGGTCAGGAGGCACAACAACGACTGGACTTGGGCCCTGCACACCCCAGTCTGGAGTTGAGCAACGTGGGGCAAGTCATTTGAGCTCCCCAACCTGTTCTTAATGAGATGGTGGTGCCGACCTCTCAGCGCCGCCGGCTGTGGGAGCAGTGAGCTCTGCCACACCCGTTCAACTGTAATGGTCTGACAAGGACGACGATTGGGCTGAAAATGCTAAGGGCATTCATGACTTTTAGCCTCCTCTCTTATCCTCTCTTATTTAAACAACTAGTCAGATTATTATAAGTAATAATAATAGCAAACATTTCCTGAGCACTTGCTATGTGCCAGAGTTTTTATATATTGTGTCATTTAATCAACTCAGCAGTCTTAATAATACGTACTATTATTCTTCCCATTTTACAAATGAGGAAGCCAAGGACTAGACATTTTAAGTAAGGTACCCATGTACATTTAAATAATGTACCCAACTAGTAAGAAAAAAGCCAAATTCAAACCTAGGTCTTTCATGCACCAAAGATTTTTTTTTCCATCATTTATTTGGCTGATACTATTAGGTCATTAAATATGAAATGTCCGATTTTGAATCAAAAGTTTAGTTTATTATCTTTCAAACAAGAAGCAGTACAATTAATGAAAGTACGCGCCTAAACTATTGACATAGTTTTGCCATCTTAATGGTAAGCTTGTTTATGCCAGCAGCGAAGAAGCCTGGAGAGTAAGTGGCAATGAAATCGTAGAAGGTATTTTCCACAGTTTGTTGAGGATTGAATATTTTTTTCTTTTAAGAAGTGATCCAAAGTCTGGAAGAAGTGGTAGTCATTGGTGTAAGGTCTGGTGAATACGCTGGATGACAGAGAATTTCTAAGTCCAGTCTTTGAGCAGCATTGTTCGCGCAACATGTGGTCGAGCATTGTCTTATAAGAAGATTGGCCTGTCTGTTGATGAATCTTGGCTGTTTAATCACAAGCATCCTCATCATTTTCATCCAGTGGTTTAGATGTACACTGTAATCGACTTGACTAGGTTTTATGAGGCTGTAGTGGATAATACCAGCACTGGACCACCAGACAGCATTAGCTTTTATTTTGATGAATATTTGGTTTTGGACTGTGTTTCAGCATTTTATCTTCATGCAGTCATTGTACTGAATGCTTGTGATTGTCAAAAAGAATCTATTTTTTTATCACATGTAACAATATGGTATCGAAATGGTTTGCCTTTATGTTGTGACAGTAAAGAAAGGCAAGCTTCGAGACAATTTTTCTTTTGATGCTTGTTTAATTTATGTAGTACCATCTATCCAGATTCTTTACCTTGTCAATTTGTTTTAAATGATCTATTATTGTTGGAATAATAACATCAAACCTTGTTGATTTATGCCTAGTTTGAGATGAATTTGCTTCCACTACAGTTTTTAGTTTTTAGTTTATCATCATCCACCTTAGTCTCAGGTTGTCCACATTGCTCATTTTTAAGATTAAACTTAGCAAAATGGAACTTTTTAAACCACAGACATACTGTGTTTTCATTAGCCACATCCTTTTTAAACACTTTGTTGAGCTGTGTTGTATTGGTTTTACAATGGAACTCATATTTGAAAATAATACGAATTTTGGTTGTATAAAAATCATTCTATTAATAAAAAAATTTGAAAGATAGTCACAAATCAAAACATGCATTTGAAAGAATGAGGATATACCTTTACAATAAAAATAAAATTAGAAGTGTCAAATAAAATGGCACAGATATTATATTAACTGTCAAATTTATACTTAAGGAAATCAGACATTTCATACTTAATAACCTAATACATTGCGTGCCTACCATGCACCAGGCACAGCTCTGTGTGCTTGAAATGATATAGAAATAATAATACAGACAACAATTACTGGCCTCAAAAAATATACCTTCTTGTGGCTGGAGACAAAGATAAATAAGTTCAATTTGAAGTATATTAATTGGTAAGCAAATAAAGCAGGAAAGGGGATATGAAGAGTTGGCATGGGGTTAGACTTTAAGATAGGGTAGCCAGGGAAGGTCTCACTGAGAAGAAGACAATACAGAAAAGACCTGAAGGAAGTGAGACATTGTACATACAAGTCTAGGGGATGAGCATTCTATACCAAAATGAGTGACTTTGTACCTGGACGTTCTGGGAATGGAGCTGTGTTCACATTATATCATTTCATCTCCTAATTGCTTTATAAAGTGGGATATTCTGCTCAATTTGTATATGAAGAAACCAAGATTGAGAGCAGCTTTCCCAAGGCCTCACAGAACTAGTTAGTATTACAACTGGTATTTAAACATAGGCCTGTGTGAAACAGCAAATGGAAGGTTTGGCATGACGTTGTCTTTCTGCCTTCCTCCTCTGACATTACACACCCTAATCTTCAGCCTCCACAAGCACTCAACAAGCAGAGGGATGTCCTAGATGTGTGACCGGGACAAATCATATAACCTCTCTGAACCTTAGTTTCCACATCAATGAAATGAGAATAATAATAACTACCTTATAAAGTTGTTGAGAAGACTAGAGATGATATATATAAAAAATGTCAGGCCCATAGTAGGTGGTAAATAAATGGTAGCTATTAATGTAAAATGAGGGACAAGTTTTAAATAACGTCCACAGGTATTGTCTTGTTCAGCTTTGTCTCTCCTCAGAGGGTAACTGAGAAGCTTTGCTCACAATGGACACTAAGTAGAGGTGTGTAGAATTGCACTGGTCTGTGTATTATTGAAGTGCTTAGATAGGAAGACCACATTCACTGATTTCTACCCACACGGGGACACACCAGGCAGATTATATCTAACAAGTGAGGAAAATATTCCACCTGCTTAAAGAATTAACCAACATGGTGGCTTTACTACCCAGAGAGGGGAATTCAGGAACCCAAGGTGCTTAAGCCATTCTGAACACCTGCAAAATTAGAAATGATGACAAAATCAGACCTTTGCCCGATGGAAAATCCTGAGAGACAAGTTTGATCTGGACAAGGAACAGATAGGGTAGCAACAGGAGAGAGGTAGAAGTCTGAGACATAGTGTGGCCCAGTCCTTTGCAGGCCCCGAGCCTGGTTTCCCTAAGCCTAGGCCAGGCTGAGTCATCCTCACCCATATCTGATCTCCCCTTTAGATCTGGAGCATATTGGAACATCAGACATTTACATTTATGATATAGGACGGGCAGGGTGAGATTCAGGTTTTCTGGGGCCTGAAACATAAAATTCAAGGGGGGGGGAACTCTTTAAGCAAAAGAACACAAAACTAAAAATAAAAAATTAGGTCGAGGGCCTTGGATGAGGTCCTGAAGCTTCAGCTTCGTCGCCTCTCTGGAGGCAGGAAATCCCTCTCTCAGGGACAGTGGCCAACCGTGGTGAGCAAGCTCCCTGGCTAGGCAGGAAGTATGTGCAATTTGTTTCCAGCAGCATTCATTTAGGTCTCATGATAATTCTTCACAGTGGGAAGAAATTACTCTCGGTTTATATTTTTAAGGCTTTTAGACTAAAGTGTCTTGGTAAGCACCCCAGGCTAGCAGTCTAGTAAAATCTTTATAAAAGCCACTCTAGATCTCTGAACCTGAAAGTCCCCTGAAAGTAAAGTGAGGGAGTTGGGTTGCAAGATCTCTGGACAGTCATTTGGACTGGAAAGTTCAGAATTCTTGGTCTTCTAGACATCCTCTGGTAGGAGTGACACCCCAGCCATTCCTAGTCACCCCACAATGACACCATTACCCAAGAGGTAGGGCTTCCCATCCTGCACTTGATTTGTACTCTCTTTAGAAGACTTGAGAGAAGGCTGTGGACGGGCCATCTCAAAACGAACATGATGCCATAATTCTCTTCTGGTTTCTTGGCTCTGTTCTTTCCTCTGCAACTGCACATTTTCCCACAAGACAAAGATGATCCAAGCACGTTTTTTTGGCGGGCAAACATTTTTGTGCTCTCCTGCCTTGCCTTGAACTTATTTTCTTTTCTCAAAAATAGGCTGCAGGCTGGGCGCGGTGGCTCACGCATGTAATCCTAGCTCTCTGGGAGGCCGAGGCGGGCGGATTGTTTGAGCTCAGGAGTTCGAAACCAGCCTGAGCAAGAGCGAGACCCCATCTCTACCAAAAATAGAAAGAAATTAATTGGACAACTAAAAATATATAGAAAAAATCAGCCGGCCATGGTGGCGTGTGCCTGTAGTCCCAGCTACTCGGGAAGCTGAGGCAGGAGGATCGCTTGAGCCCAGGAGTTTGAGGCTGCTGTGAGCTAGGCTGATGCCACGGCACTCTAGCCTGGGCAACACAGTGAGACTCTGTCTCAAAAAAAAAAAAAAAAAAAATAGGCTGCAGACAGGAGCAAGGTACCTGGGGACGAGCTGTAAACTGGATTCAGACCAGACAGTCAATAGATGGAAAGGCATTATCATCCTTGCCTCCTCTTCCTCTCACCGCCCGCCCCACACACAATTACGATGCTTCATCAGAAGCTATCTGCCCCACCTGAGATCCATCTTCCCCAGATGCCTTAGGATTATCAGAAGGATGCCTGGCTTCTTCCTGACAAGACTCCTACAGGAGCCAGTGTTCCTTCAGTCTGGAGAGAACAGCCGGGGCTGTGTCACGTGGCCCCTCCTCCCGGCTGCCACACTGCACGATGGACACCTGTTCTCCAGAGTTACTTCCAAAGCATCTCTGGTGATGTTTTGACAATCTTACCACCCTCAAATTGTTTAACCACAGCACATTCTCTCACAGGTCTGGAGAGTAGATGACTCAAGTTCATAAAAGGTGTGTGAGGCCACCAAGTGCTCAGAATTCAAGCCTGGGATGATAGCTCAGAAAGCACAATGTCAATGTGGATGCATACTCTTATGTTTCCAAAACAGAAAGACTCATTAAAATGACTGAAAATTGCTTTGCAAATATAAATTTGAAGAGACAAACCTTCATGTTTCCCTCCTGGGGCTGCTGTATTTGGTGAGCCCCTGTGAAGTTACTTTATTTGCTTTTGCCATTAAGAGAAGCAGAGGGAGTTAGTCATTAGCTTATGTGAGCTCTTAATTATTGCTCTGAAGAAATATTTAAATAACTGCAAGATGGAACCCCAAAGGATTTGTTGTAGAAAAGGTAAGCTCATTATTCTTAGACTAATACAAGGAATATATCTTAAAAGAGATGAACTTTGCCCTGTGAAAAGCCTGCACGAGATGACCGTGTATAATTTATCATGCAAATTGCAACTCTTGAGAGTGCAAGGCACACTGTTAATAATTGCACCACACAAGAGGAACAAGCCAAGGCTGCCCTAAAGAACATTCATTCCTGAAGCCGAGGGTTAGAGTTCTCAAATGGGATCTACAACTACCAGTGGCATTGGAAAAGGCTCCTAAATCACTATTTTAATAAATAAGCCTGCCAAGTTAAGCTTACAGCTCATTTCTCTGTTATCTTCAAAGAGTTCTCCTTTTATCCACTGGGCTTGTCTGAAACCTGTGCTAACTTGTGATGGGAGTCGTCAGTATTGATTCAGGATTGCAGCAGTTGTCTGGAAGTGGGCAGTACCTTTTAGATTATTTGGAGAGAGGCCAAGTTGGATTCTGTATGGGAATTACTTGAAATGTACCCCCACTCTATAAAGAAGGAAAAAGGGCTCAAAGAATTTATATAATTTTCCCAAAGTCACAGATATGAAGTGACAGAGTGAGAATTGTAACCCCTAATTCCTAAATCTGTGCTTTTTCTATTATGCCACACTCCTTTAGCATATGTTAAAATCCAGGTCCAGAATCCTACTCTAGCTTGGTGGCTGCTATGCTACTGAATATTCAGGCTATAAAGAAAAGAAGTTGCTTTTATTTTTGTTTTACAAAGTCTTAAGTATGTAGGAAAACATCCAATAAACAAGGGGGAAAAAAATCTATGATTCAAAGATAAGTTATATATCCCATAGTCACTCAACAACTCAGGCAAAAAGTCAACACAAGGAAAAATGGCATGCTATCCATTTGTGGGAGGGGTCTGACCCAGCACATGTGGAGAGCAAATGCCAAGGAGGCTACTTCCGTTGCTCTCAGAGAAGGCAAGAGTATAGTACTGAGCGTCTCCAATGAATGAGCCTCTGGTCCATAACAGTGAGGACGCAGGGACTGGTATGGCCTATCCCAGAAGGATAATGCAAGAAAATTACTGACAGACCGCCAAAGCAGCATTGAAGAAATATTTATGCGCAAAGCATTGTAATAGATTGCTTTCAGGGTCAGGGTCAGAAGAGGAATCTCATGTTTATCTAAGAGTATATAAGATAGAAGCGGTTACCATCAAAATTCTCCCATTCTCGTAGCCTATCAGCATGTATACACATAGCCCTCTACCTACACTTCTGACCTCTTTCTCAGACCCTTTCACTGACAACTTCCCTTTTCTGCCCATCCATTATGGTTTACTTTTCTGCGTTGTTGGAACTCTGACTTTCCCTGTTTGAGCTCATTCAAACCTGTGGCAATATAGCAAATTGAGCTAGAGATGTAGACCAATCTGGAATCAGGCAAATTTACCTAATTTCACATTCAAGTTCTACCACTACCTAGTTGTAAGAACTTAGCAAAGGAATTTAATTTCTATAAGCCTGCTCTTTCAGGTGCAAAATGTGGATAATAATTTCTATCTCATAATTTTATCGGGAAGACTAAATGAAATGATTTGGGGAAATCCTTAGCACAGTGCTTGGCCCAGGATATACACTGAAAAGAAAATGCTGTTAAACTATCAAATATCTGCTGATGATTTCTGTATCTGTCTTTAAAACCTGACCTTACTCATGCATTCCATACCCTTTTCCCAACTGCCTGTTGGGCATTTCTACTAGGCTTTCTGGCAGGCATTTCAAATGCAACATGTGCAAAACTGAACTCATTATCTACCCTAACAGACTTGTTTCTTTTCCTGTATTCCTGGTTTTTGGTCAGTGTGCTTCCACCCTCACTAAAGTATACCAAGCCTGAAAATTCAGTCACACTTGACTCCTCTCTTTTTATTACCCACACATCCTATCAGCCTGAGTCCTCTGATTCTATCTCAGACAAATTCCTGACTACATTTCTTCTGCTCCATAAAATTACTATTAAATAATATAACAAAAAGGTAAATATTTATGCAGTATTATTGTGGAGAAAGGATTTTTAAGCATTATATGAAAGGCGGAAATCATAAAAGAAAAAAAAATTAAACGTATATATAAAAAAATCACCAGAAGCCAGACAAATGATAAACATAGAATGGGGAAACACTTGCAAAATTTAAGACAGGTAAAAAGGAAATATACTTTATATTAAAATGTTCTTATAAATTATTTTAAAACATCCACTCAGATAAAGGGACAAGGATATGAATAAACAATTGACCATAGAACAAAAACGAAAAGGTAATAATGTGAAAAAATATTTCCCCTAGTAATAAAAATATGAAAATTAAGCAATAATGAGTTATCATTTTTCACTTTTCAAATTGGCAATTATATTTTAATACTAAAAATACCCTATATTGATGAGTATGCAAAGGAATAGATACTCTCCTATGATCCTGGTGGGACTATAACTTAAGAAAAAGCTGTTGGAGGGAAATTTGGTTATATGTTATCACAAACCTTAAAAATGTATGTGCCCTTTAATCCAACAATTCTGTTTATAGGAGTTTATAAGAAAATCATTAGAGCTGTGTGTGAATATTTAGCTTCAAGAATGCCAATTGCAGTGTTGCTTATAATAGCAAAAAAAAAAAAAAAATCACAACTTCCTAAATATATATATCAGATTAAATATTGTAATGTTATAAGTGTATGATGGCACTTCACAGATTAAAGGAAAATATTACAGCTGGGAAAAATGTTCACAATTTTTCTCACAACATTTTAAAATGGGGAAAACAACACATCACAAAGAATTATAATCCCCAATTTGGCTTAAAAAAAATAATTTCCACATACACACATTGTTGATAGAAAAAAAGATATAGAAAATTATATACCAATATCTTAGAGCTTATTTCCGGATAATGAGACTGCAGTTTCACTATATTATATTTTTTCCTGCTTTTCTCTATTTTCTAAATTTTTTTATTTCATTTTTACAAGGAATATTATAGATTTCAAAAGAAGAAAACAAATGTGCACTGAATGGGTCTTGCAGGAGGATTCCCGGCAGCTCCAGTTCCAGGCTTCAGCACTCAATGTGTAATGACAACGACATTTGCTTAGTCGGGCCACTAAGTGCTGAGTATCAGTGTTTTAAGTTTCAGTATTTTTCTGGCCAACCTTTCTCATTCCAATCCCACTGATCTTATCAGTGCTGAGAAGTTTGCCCTCCCAAAGGAACCAACACCATTTCACGGGTGGCATGATCAGGCTGACAATCCAGACCAGTTAGACAAGGTCCTCAGGCTGTCCCAGAGTGACTGCCACAATAGCTCAGGCTTAGCTCACAAGGACGAGCTCCATATGCCTGCAGGGAAACTGACTGTCTCTCCCCCAAAGACGTGGCCCTCCCCTTTGGATTGAAATTCCCACCGCAGTCACCCATATTCAATATCATCTTTACCTCTTTCCTGCTTGTTCCCTACTTTCCCACTTTCAAACCAATTTGCAAATTTTTCTCTCCAATGTCTCTTTCATTCATCCTGTTCTTTCATTTCAGTCCCACTTATTATCTCACCAAGTAGCTGCTTTCTAAGGAAATCTCCCTGACGCCGTTTCCCTTGCTTTGACTTAGCCATCACCACCCCCAGATAAATCTTCTTCAAAAATAAATTACTGCAAACTGATTGCGATAGTACATCTCTGTAGTCCCAGCTACTTGGGAGGCTCGCTTGAGCCTAGGAGTTCAAGTCCAACCCTGTCTCTAAAACTAAAATAATGAAAATAAATTACTGCAATAGGGCACTCCTCTATTCACAACTTCTGAACTTATTTTTATGTGTGAGAAGAATACATTCTATCTTATTTAATCTTTTGTTGAGTTGGCTTTTCTGAGCAGCCAAACCAAATCCTAAATGATAAACCACCTTGAATCTGAAAGGAGAGGTCATCTCCACCTTTGCCCACCTGAATAATAGCAGTTTATATATATGCCTTTTTACTATTCTACCTCCCCTCCAGAATTCTTTTTGTAGATTTCTTCTCTCTCCTCTTTATCCTGACCATGAGATCAGAAGCATATTCCCTACCAACACATGGTACAAACCATGATACCGCGTGATACCTCTATACTCAAGACACGTTCCATACTTGTTCAGGCCAGGCTGCATTTAATGTCCTGACTTGCACAGACATTCAGTAAATGTTTTAATGATAATGAAAAATATGAACCACACAAGACCGTTTTTATGTTATTGCCAACCACTTTGAGCCCTAGATAAAGTATGCTACCTGGTTTTATTGTTTGTTTGTTTTACAAGAAACTTTAGCGTTGCTACTGGCACCATAGAAAGCAACAGGAAGATGGGAGCCCAGTGACTGCTGCGTGAAAGTCATAAGGGCTGCATTCCCTCTCTGACTCTGCCACTAACCTGGAGTTAGCCTGTTCCCTTCACCTACAACCCTCTAACCCACTTTTAATAGCTTTTCTAACTTGATAAGACATCTCAAAGACAATCTGACCATATACATGAAGAGTCTTAAATATAGTCATAATTATCCAACAAATAGTAAGTGTCCTTTAACCAGTTGCTTCTCCTTTAAGAATCCATCCCCAAGAAATAATCATGCAATCTTACAAAGCTTTATGCACACGATATTTAATGCAGCATTATTTTAGTTGCAACCTGAGTACCTATAAATAGGAAGTTGGTTACAGAGATAATGTCATGCTAATAAACTTTAATATTTTGTAGCCATCGAACATCATGTTTATGAATAATATTTAATGGAATTAATGTTCAGGCTTTTGTGTTATTTGGAAAAAAGCAAAATATGAAATTACATATATATGTGCATACATACATATCATCCCAATTTCTTAAATATGTGTGCATGATTATACATATAACTGGAAGAAAAACCTTTATCTTCCTTAGACTTTTATCAATTCTCTACAATATACATATATTGATTTTAAAATCAGTGAAACTAATATGTAGGTAGTATGGAAATCTTTTAGGATCTACTATTTATTTTTATTTATTCTTGGTATTTTAAAATGTTATAATAATACACCTTGGTTTAAGACACTGAGAAGTCTCTTCATTTTTCAGATGCATTCTTACATTACTTCTTTGATAATTTTCTCTTTATTTGTTCTTAGTATCTCAAAAATTAAATCTAACTCTAGTCCACCATTAAGACTTTTTAAAAATGTTTCATTTTTTTTTGTCTCTTCATTTTCCTTTCTGGAAGATTTGTTCAACTTGCTTTACCAAGTCTTTCATTGAAAGTTTTTTATTAGCTATTTAATTTCCAAGAGATGTTTAGACCTATTTATCTACATTTTTAATGTGATAGATTCCTAAAACATAAATATACAGTTTAATAAATTAGGCTTTCCTTTGTCAATTTTTGATAACAATGCCATAGCAGCTTCCTAACAAAAAAAATTGGAAAGTTTACTCCCCAGGACCTCTGACTGCTACTCCACCATATTGGAACTGTTTAAACAGTACTGGAATTGTGGAATTGTATGCTGCCTGTAGATTTGCAAGCCCTGACATACCCCAACTCAACAATCGCCTAGGTGTTTTGTGAAAGAGATAATAGATGGCCTGTGGGAAGCAGGAATTCTTAAATTGTGTTGATATTGGAAGATATTTTCAGTGACCTCAACTAAACTAGGGCCAAACTGGGAGCAGGGAAAACTGGCTGGTTTCTGCCATTTTCCCCCAAGTCACCCATTTTGGGTTAAGAAGAACCTCAAAAAAAAAAAAAAAAAAGCATAGAAAATACAGTCAATGAGGAAATATAGGGGATTTTCTTGTTGCTATTGTTTGGGTTTTATGTTCTTACCAAAAGAAGGGAAAAAACCCAACTCTTAGCTCTGACCTGTTTAGACTAAAGTCTACCCATTAAAGATGTTTGGCAATGTCTTTCCGTTGATCAGAGTTGGTTTTCTGGATCTTTGCAAAACCATACTGATGATTGGTGCCAGCCCCCTCAGCCAGTTCACCTTGGAAAAGAGATACTTATCTAGCCTGCTAGAATCATCTTCCCCAAGTAAGGCATATCGTTTCCACAAATTGGCCTATGTTACAGGGAATAGAGACACGGGAAAACCAGAGGCCCCCAGACATGCCTGTTGGGCTTCTTGAGGCTGACAATCCCATGATAAATTCCAAACAGAAGCATCAGGCCCTCCAGCTCTCTTGGTTTTAGAAGGCTCAGGAAGGTTAGGGATATAGGCAGACAAAACTCCAGGACGCGTGGGACAAGTGTTTGCAGCAGTTGTCTGTGAGGGGGCTTCTTTCTTCACCGAAACAGCCTTGTTTGATGCTCCTGGTGACAGCCACTGCTGAGTAATTTTTGCTGCTGCTGTCTCCATTTGATGAGATGGTTCTTTAAACCTTTACTATTAACTCATTAAAGTTGAGATCCTACAAGATTATCTAATTTGGGCATATGGTCTCGTTCATCACATTTTTCAGCACTCTCAGTTGTTCTGGAATAAGGACTGAGTTTCCAAATAGCACACCTTGGCTTTCCTGAGAACACTTGGAAGTGCAATAGTTCAAACAGCTGCGTCACTCCTGAGTCACTCTGCAGTACTTGTTTACAGTATGTGTCTCTTTTTTTAATAACATATTTTACAGTTTGTTTATTCTCCTCTACTTAGAAAAATTTGACAACTCGAGGAACTTTTCTTGAGCCATTTTTAAAGGAGCTCCCTAGGGGAACAGCTATCAGACAAGCAAGCTCCTGAAGCTTCCTCACATCTGCCCCCATCTGGGTCACGGCCTCTCAGATTCACGGTCCGTCTCAGTTCCTGGTATGCAGGGCTGACATACATTTCTGCTGGTACAGACTCCTGAGGCTCAGCCTAAGGGATTAGACAGCCCCTTGCCCTCCAGAGAAATGGGCCAAATAAATAATAATTGAAGATGAAAGAGATTTTCACAGTTTCAAGTAAGGCTAAGAAGATTACATTTATTCTAACCCTAACCACAGTGGTAGCTTTATTGCCACTCGGGTTCACAGTGAGGTCACAAGTCACTAGCAGTAAATAGGGGCCTTGGAAGAATAAGAGTTATGTATCAAAATGTATTGTCTGCTCTTTGCTAATTAGCTAGTGCTGTCTGGCATTTATTTTACAGAGAAGTTAGCCAAACTAGGAAAAACAAGATTTGGAACACTGGGCTGACGTCAGCATTACCGAAAAGGCTGTAATTATGGCTCTCAGCAAAGGAAGTGATGGTTATGTTGGTGGAGGGAAAGAAATACTTACAGCAAATTCCTGGGACACACCATGCTGCAAGGACAACTCAACTTTGCCTTCACAGCCCTTCAAATTCCATTGAAAAAGACAACTTATTGAGTCTAGTACTAGCTCTCCAACTCACTTGCAGGGTGACTTTGGGCAGCCATTGGACCTGAGCCTTAAATTCTTTAGTAGTGACATGTGATGAATATTGTCCACCTTCCCTGGTTGTAAAAATCAAATCAGATAAATGACCGAGCAATTGTTTAAGATCACTATACAGCAGGAAGTTACAATTTCTCACTATTTCTATTGCCCATGCTATAAGATTAGAAGAACTCTGTACAAGACTAAACACAAATTCTTTGCTATAAGACTGCATATAAAACATACTATAAGACTGAAAGAACTCTATTGTCTTACTATAAAACTAAAAGACTAAAAGAATTCAACCTCTTCTAAGAAAGCATCAGTGAACACTGTCAATTAGAAGTGATTTCTAGCCTCTCCGAAATTCTGTAACACATGTTGCTTTGCATCAAACATACCTTAGTTTGAATCACAATTCAAACTCTACTACTCACTACCTGTATGATCTTGGGGCAGTCACATAATGTATCTTGGTGTTTTTTCCATGTTTGCATCTAATATGTAATTCAAGCCCATTCTTTGTTTTTGCCAAATGGTAGCATTATTGTCATTCATTTATGAAGAAACTCAGGCTGAGAGGCTAGGTTCCTTTTCCAAAGACACATCACATGTAAATACTTAAACTGAAATTTGTTTTTCTTATTTTACCATTTATTTATTATTTTTAATTGGTAAATAAAAATTATATATGTATTTATCATATACAACATTGTTTCGAAATATGTATGCACTGTGGAATAGTCAATTTGAACTAATTATCGTATGCATTCCTCACATACTTTTCTCCTGTGGTGAGAATGCTTAAAGATTTGCTCTCTCAGCAATTTTGTTTTTGTTTGGTTTTTTTTGAGACAAGAGTTTCTCTCTGTCGCCTTGGTAGAGGGCAGTGGTGTCATCATAGCTCACTGCAACCTCCAGCTCCTGGGCTCAAGTGATCCTCCTGCCTCAGCCTCCCCAGTAGCTGGAACTACAGGAGCATACCACTATGTCCAGCTAATTTTTCTGTTTGTAGTAGAGACAGGGTCTCACTCTTGCTCAGGCTGGTCTCAAACTCCTGAGCTAAAACAATCGTCCCGCCTTGGCCTCCTAGAGTGCTAGGATTACAGGTGTGGGCCGCTGTGCCCAGCCTCTCTCAGCAATTATTGAGAATACAATACATTGTTTTTAACTATAGTCACCATGTTGTACAATAGATCTCTTGAACTTAATTGAATTAGAATTTAAATCCAGAACCATTTAGATCTGAGGCCATCCCTTCCATTAAGCAATGACACATAATCAAAAGTGTAAAGCACATAATAGACATTTGGTAAGTACAGACGTAATATGCTGGTTGAAAGTGTGGGTCCTGATGCCAAAGTACCTGGGTTTACTCTGGCTCTGTCATTTATTAGCTGTGTGACCATGGGCAAGATACTTAACCTCTCTGTGTCTCTGTTTCTTCCCCTGTTAAATGGAGATAAAAATAGTACAAGTTTGTAGGGTTGTTCTGAGTACTGAGTTAATGCATGTAAACTACTTAGAGTAAGTGTTTGACAAATATAAACTATTATTGCTAAATAGTAATAATTTTCTTTACTAGTCTGTAATGTAAGAAAATTACTGTCTACTTTATGAAGAAGCACAATATAGTCACTAAAAAGAAAATCATTTATTTTTGGAGAGTTACTAGTAAGTCATAAATGCTTCTGCCAATACAAATATTAAATGTTGGATTTTCATTCACCGGTCTGAGACAAAATAGAGGGTATTTTTCATTTTATCTCTTTTCGTGTACATTCTCACAGATATATTTTCGAAAAGTTTGGCAAATATAGAAAGTAAAAAAAAATCTCATAATGTAATCACCCAACACAATCACTGCCAACATTTTATTGCATTTTATTAATTATTTCTATGTTTATTTGTGTGTAATGTATTTGTAATTTATTTGTGTATACAATTTGGATTTGTCAATACAGTTAAAACAATATTATATGTGTAGCTTGATTTTTTAATTTCATTTGTTTATATAATGGAGATTTCCTTCGTTTCAAACATGAAATGTATTTTTTTTTCAAAAAGTCATAGTCCATTGTCTTTTAAAAGTGTATTTAAGATAAAGCTCAGCAAATTATCATTTTTGAACCTAAATAGAGGTTTTTATATATAACATCACTAGAGTCTTACTGAGGTTTTTTCTTATTTTAACACATTACATATGAAGTGGTGTATCACAGGAAAGAGCACTTTAAGAAAATATCATTTCCTATCTCAAAAGATAATAAAACATCTGCCTTTTCCCAAAATGAAATAGAAAGTAATAAAAATAGTCTTCTTGAGCTATATAAATTTCTTTCATGTATTTTGGGAGTTCCTCCAAAGTGAGAATTTCACAAAAAATCATTGTGATCTTTGAACATAATTTTTAGCATATGCAAATTATCTACATCTATTAAAATTATACTTAGCACTTCTTATCTTGAGTGTTTTGAAGCATTTCACACATCTTAATAAAGATTCCAAGGTTTTTTTAATTAAAGATTTAATTTGGGGTGATATTTAAAAAAAATTCTATAAAAATATTCTTTATAAGACACTAAATGAAATAATATATGGTTACAGACTGAAATTCTAAAACACTAAAATGAATGGTCTATTTCAAGATGAATATACAGCAAATGGAATAAAAAACTAATTTATTTCCATTTTTTACCTATTATAGTTACTTATTAAAATAAAATAGATCTAAATAGTAGTTTTTTAAGTAAAGCATGGTCAATTAGATAAATAAATAGCTTTAAAGACTTTACTAAATCCTCATGCTCTTCTGCATTCCATTTAAAATACTTTCCCTTATCATTTTTTTTTATTCTTCAGCCCTTTGCAATTATTATTTTGGATGTCTAATTGCTCTTTATCTGTTACACCTGTAAGATATGTCTGGGAATTGGCAATAGACATCATCTCAATTGGACATTGAGGTGTCACTTTTAGAATCAAAAGAAGAAACTATCCATTCAGCATTCTGGGAAGGGAAGAAAGTACAGATATTATAAAAAGTATTTTTGTTTATATTCTTGATTAGATTGTTCAAAGGGCATAATTTAGAACATCTGTTCTAAGAAGTATCTGTTGAAATTTCAATTGTAATCTTGGAGGATGAGAATTTAGCCCTTAGAGTGTTTACCTGAAAAAGGAAGTCAAGAAATTAAAAAGCTATAGAAGGAAGAAAAACAGAAAAAGAGGAAGGGAAGAAGAGAAGGTGTGAAAAAAAGGAAAAGGAAAGTGAGAAAGAAGAAGAAAGAAAAGAATGAGGAAAGCAGGGAGTATTCATTATAGTCCCACTTTGTGTCAAGCATTTTTATTAGTACTGCATCCTTTAGCTATCAGCCTCACCCTAAAATATAGGTATTACCTCCATTTTACAGAGAAATTGAAGTTCAGAGAAATACAGATTAATTTCATAATTAACACAACCCATAAGTAATTGAGCTGGGCTTTAAACTCAACAATATCCCACTTGAAAGCTTACAATTTTCCCCATAATATCATACAACCATCTAGAAATTGCCTGAAGGTTCTATGAACTTTTCTCCTGACTGATTTATGGAAGTAGCTCAATCTGTCTTTTTTCTAGTTCATTGCATATGGTAGGCATTCAATAAACATTTGTTGACTGACTGAATGAATGAACGAATGAATTTTTTCCAAACACAGAAGAAAGAAATAGGAAAATGAGCTGTTCTCTCAAAGAAAATAGAGGGAGGCAGACACCAGAAGGTGGGAACTATGTTCGACTCTGTCTTGGTCTTGGAAAGTAAGATGTTTTGAATTTAGTTGAAGACATGAGTTCAGATTGGATATCACTAGGATGTGTGATTTGGGCTCAGATGATCACTAACCTGGAAAAAACAAACAAACAAACAACAACAACAAAAAAAAAACGGGAGTCAAATTTGAACTAGGGACTCATCTATGGATTTTCTTCTGTGCTACAAACCTTCAAAAATGTGGGTATAGATTTTGAGGCCTTAGTGGATTATCACAAACCATATTCCTACTACAAGATTTACTCTGAAATAATTATGAATTCCAAGGTCTCACTCAGACTTGGAGTTAGACTGCTCCAAACTCCTATCTCATGTACTTTGAAGCCTCACCCCTTGAACTGAGCTTTATCTTCCAGCATGAAGACCTAATATTTTATCAGGTATTTATTGGCAGCCTAAACATTAAACATTCAGACTGTGCTTTATACAAAAGATAACAAGAAGGCAGCGGGGAGTATTTGGTTAATTGTTGACATTAATGGAAAATTCATTTGGCAACTGTATTAATTACAATGTCTGACATAGCAAGAAGCAGAAATCCAACTAAAATGGCCTTCAACAATAAAAGGAACACTAACCTAACATTCAGTGGAACTTGATCCAGGAAGCTCAAATATGTCAAGAAGGATCCAGTTTCTTCAGTCTTTCTACTCATTTTCCACAGTATTGGTTTCTGTATAGAAACTGGCTAGCTATCCACCAAAATTATTAGCTCTTTCTCCTGATGACACAACTGAACTGTATGTATTGTCTAGCCTTCCTTATATTACAGTTAAATCTGGCCATATGACTGAATTCCAGCTAAGGAGGGAGTTGGCAGTTTTGTCTACTTCCCTACCTGGCCTGTGTGGGATCCTCTATTCTTTCTCCTTTCACAAACATACAAAGAAAAGCATCACAGTCTTAGAAACCATATGTAAAAGATGGCAAGCCTTAGTTCAAGCCAGGTCAAGGAGAGCCACCTGTCAATGAAGATCACCTATTTTAGACTTTATGTAAAAGGGAAATAAATTATTATACTGTTCGAGCCATTACATTATTGTATTGACTTACATTAAAATATTAATACTAGAAGTGGAATGATGCCTCAAGAATAATGTAAACTTTATGATTGGTTTAGTTGTACAGTTGTAGTTGGTTTCGTATTATGATAGAGAGAACATACTGAAAGGCCAGTTGTCCAAGTCATGTAATAGAAAAACATTTGATAAAGCAAATGTTTCAGTAATTTGGAAGGTAGACTATGAGCCTGTAGCACTAGGGGAAGTGGTTGAAAAGATCCAGAATGTTAGTATGTGTTGCTACTATGTTGCTTTGTTAACAAGCTATCGTAAGAAAGAGATTAGCTTAGGTAATAGCTAATTTTCAATCAGAAATAAAAGATAAAAATATGGATTCCAGAATTTGGGACCTCAAAGGTTTGAAAAAAATTAACCAATTCTAGACCTCAGAAAGTAAATGATAAGGTTAAAAAAAAGTTTTGGGCAATCATGGCCTAATAGTGTGTACCATTCTTACACATTGTTTCAAATCATTAAATTGAGAATGACAGGTATATGGATGATAAATCCAAAATAAAAATGAATCAGGCTTCAGAATTATGTCTAGAAAAGAACTTTATCTTGGAGAATGTTCCATGTGCTCTTGAGAAGAATATGTATTCTATAACTGTTGAGTGGACTATTCTGTATATCTCTTTCAAATTCATTTGGTCTGTAGTGTTGTTCAAGTTTGCTTTCCTCATTGATTTTCTGTCTGGATGTTCTATTTATCATGGAAAGTGGGAGATAGTCTCTGACTGTTATGATATTGATATTTCTTTCTCCCTTTTCACCTGTCAATGTTTGCTTTCTATATTTAGGTGCTCTAATGTTGGGTACATAAATATTTATAATTGTTATATATTCCTGTTGGATTGATCCTTTTATCATTATATAATGACATTCTTTATCTCTTACGAATGTTTTTACTTTGTCCATTTTGTCTGATATAAGTATGTCCATCCCTGCCCTCTTTTGGTTACCATTTGCACAGAATATCTTTTTCTATCCTTTCACTGTCAGCCTGCGTGTGTCCTTATGTCTAAAGTGAGTCACTTGTAGACAGCATATAGTTGTATCTTGTTTTATCCATTAAGCCACTCTGTGTCTTTTGATTGGGGAGTTCAATCCATTTACATTTAAAATAATTATTGATAGATAAGGATTTACTAGTGCCATTCTGTTAGTTGATTTGTATATGTTTTGTAGTTCTTTTGTTACATTTTTCTTCTTTTACTGTCTTACTTTCTGACTTGGTGATTTTTTTAATTGATATGGTTTGATTCCTTTCTGTCTTTCTTTTGTGTTTCATCTTTAGGTATTTTCTTTGCAGTTGTTATGAGACTTACAAAAAGTGTCTTATAGACATAACAGCCTATTTTAACCTCATACCACCTTAGTTGTATATGTTAAATATGTATAGCTTTTTGTATATGAATTACACCTCAATAAAGTGGCTTTAAATAAAAGAACTTCAGTTTATAGGCATATGAAGCTGCTTAGAAGCAAATATGTCTACTAAATTTTGAGCAAATTGAATTATTAAAGAAGCCAGGAATACTAAAAAAAATGCCTTGACCACTCAAGGCTTAAAATCTGGATATCTCAAATGCTATAAGCAGAAAAGAACAATGAAATTTGTGCAACCCCTGAAAAGGGACTATTCCTTAAAACTAACTTAGCTGTCACCATGAAAACTAATGAAGGAATTAATAGGGAAGTAGCTCCCAGACAGAGGTATCATCCTGGAGAAAATAAAAGATGAAAAATTCTTTTCAGAAAATGGAATAAATGTTTAATCAAAAAAAAAAAAAAATCTTCCCCATTTGTTAGGGGAGTGGGATCTCACAATTCCCGCCTGGCAAGATTTTCATCATTGCTGTGGACCACTGACTGCTGCAGAATTCCACTCTTTTCTTTGCCTCAATGGAATTTTTAATTGCTCTAATACTATTTATCGGATGGATATGGGGGAGAAAAAAAACTTTTCTTTTACTTCAAATGCAGCAAGATTATTAGAGGTGATATTCAAACTTAATGATGAGGAAAGAGTAGAGGAAAGAGGTTGTCTCCCATGAGATGGAATGAGTATCTTTTATTATGTGGGAGGAGGAGTAAAATAGGTATTTGGCGCCCATAAAGGCATAATGTGGCAGAGAATGGCTAGCCATTCTCCAAAAGTTATTTCCTATTTTTTCCTGGGATTACAGTTTGACTGTTATTTCCCACTGGCCTTTCAGTCAGGTGCAGCCATATGACTGATGTCTGGCCAGGGAAATGTGACAGAAGTGAGCAACCACTTTCAGACTTGACTCACAAAAACTACCCACATGTGATACTTTATGTGGATTGTATGGTTCTTTCTCTTTCCATGTCTGGATGCAAAAGAGCACAGAGATCATGCCAGCTGTATGTTGAGAATGGAGGGGGCACAAGATGTAAGGAGCTTGGGCACTTCTGCTTCTAAGTAGGATAGAGTAAAGGGCCTAGATTTACCTTCCTTTCTGAAACAAACAAAGTGAAAAAATTATTTAAAATAATGTTTTTCTATGCATTGGCATAGACATCAGACACTGAAGTACAGTGATCCCTGAGAGACAGTGACCAAGGTGAGCCTTACCACTGTCCCAGCTTATTGCCTTGAGAGAGTTTCCAAAACACAGCTCAGGGAGCAGGACTACAAGCAAATTCCAGCACATTCTCTAAATGGAGGAGTCAGAGATGAGAATCCGGGGTGGAGGGGACCAAGCCAGTCACAGTTCACAGGACAGAGTACTAGAAAGAAAAGAGCTACACAGAGCATTTGGGAGATAATGCAGAGGGTACCCTTTGAGTGTTCAGCAAAGTACTAATCAGCAAATGTGTGTGAGGAAACCATCTGGGGCTGGAAGAAAGAAAAATCTAGACAGAATGATTAATACCTGAAGCTCACACAGGGCTAGAATATTCACAAGTGAATACATCTGACAAAACTTATCTAAGTGTATACTTCAAAGATATGCAGTGTATTATATGTCAATTATACCTCCATAAAGCTGTTTATAAAAAATGTAAGGCTCCTATATCCCTGAAAGTGAGAAAAACAATCAAAAACATGGAATTTATCAGTTAGAAATAAACCTGTATTGTGTTTGAATCATTTTTGTTTGTTTGTTGTATTCTAACAAACACATTTTTTTTTTATTTGTCATATCCTTGGCTAGCCCCAATAACGTTATGGCCCTATATTAACCTGCAGGAACTAACACTATCTACTTTCTTAATGCATGTCAGGTGGGACAAAGTAGCTTTTTTTTTTTTTTTTGAGACAGACTCTCGCTCTGTGGCCTGGGCCAGAGTGCTGTGGCATCAGCCTAGCTCACAGCAACCCCAGACTCCTGGGTTCAAGCAATCCTCCTGCCTCAGCCTCCCGAGTCACTGGGACTACGGACATGTGCCACCATGCCTGGCTAATTTTTTCTATTTTTTTTTTTTAGTTGCTCGGCTTAATTTCTTTCTATTTTTAGTAGAGACGGGGTCTCATTCTTGCTAAGACTGGTCTCGAACTCCTGACCTCAAGCAATCCAACCAAAGAAGGGAAAATTACATTACCAAGTGTTATAATATGAACTATGGATTAACATTAAGTTAACATTAAGTTTTTACACTTCATCTGTTTACCTTCTTTATTGGTACTTTGATCATAACTTGTCTTACAGCCTGCAATAAATTTCGAGTGCTAAAATATGCTCACTGCAAGTGATGCAAAGATATGGTTCTTAAAACGCACCTTAGTGAATACAGTTAAACTAACTTTCTAATAATTGAATCTTTGATCTAGTGCCCTTCAAATTACTCAGCGAAGTTTTAAATTGGCTACATTGAAACTGAGATGAATACCTTTTAATAAACATCTAGTAAAGAAAAAGAAAGCCTTATTAAAAATTAATGCCTGGGAAGTACTATATTTTATTAATTGTATGACAGGCAGTAATATTCCTTTAGCTCTCATGACTGGAACCGTAAAGCTGAAAAACTGCAACATTTTGCTAAATTTAAGGACTTGTGATAGTCAACAGTTCTTGGCTGAAGAACTGGGGCATTGCTCATTCAGGTTTCCTTGCTCATTCAGGTTTCCTTGATGAGTCAGCAGGAGTCCCTTGCTCTTCCATTGGGGCTGTCTTCCTACCCTTCTGTGATGTGTGTATCATCAAACACTCATGGTTTCCCCACAAGGGGACTTACTCTGTTTTTACTTAGTTCTAGTTCTCACCTACTACCCACTCCACTTCACAGCCCCACTATCGCCATCTGCCTTGAAGCCTTTCAGAACTAATTCCATTGTGCCTTTATTCCTGTTCTTATCAGGCACTTCTCAAAGCTCAGGACTTCCAGGTCATTTGTTGTCTTCTGGACTCTCAGCCCGCAATAGGACTATATCCCCTAGTCTGATTCCATTTCTCACTTAGGCCTCAACCTTTGAAACCCTTCCACCATGTCCCCAAGAACTCATGCCCAGTCTGCCATCCACAAAATTCTCTACTTCCGTAACATTGTCTCTGAACAAGTACACCTTCTGGAAGTTGACTTTTGCTAAGACTCTGCTTCCCCCATGGCTATCATACCAGTATAATTGTAAGTTTAATATATGGTTAGCTGTTGAGAGAAAAGATCACTTCTAGAATGGTTTCCTTCTACCTCCTTATCTTTTTTGGCCACACAATTACTATAGGAGACACTATCCAACTTTCCAGTGTATTTTATGCTGCAACTGTAACGGAATAGACTACAGAGAATCTTTAAGTTATGATCAAATTTCTCTTTCCAGTAAGACTGTGATTTAAAAAAAAAAAAACTGGTCTTTGGTATGGTTCAAAGAGTCTTGGTTTGTACTTACTTTCAGAGGTTTAAAGGCTGGTCCTTCAGTCTCTGACTTGTGTGACTGTAATGTAAGATGGCTAACATTTGCTGCCTTATTTTCATAATATAGAAGATAATATCTTTGAACTATTTGTGAAAATTAATGGGATAATTTACATGAAAATGACTGAACAAAAATATATGTTCAGTAAGTGATTTTTTCTCTTTTTGAAACTGAATGAATATGTGTCTGAGAAGTCTTTGTTTAGGAGAAGGGTGTTTGTAACCATACTTTGGACATCATATCTCTACAGCTCTAATTAGTATAAAGGGAAGTCATCCAACTTTTCAGATTGTTCCTCTATCTCTTTATCATAATTTTTTAAAAAATACCTTCTTCACATTTGTATATTATTTTCCATTATCCAAAGCCTTTTCATATATATTATTTTCACAACTCATTAAATATTAATTCATGTTTACACACAAGGAGACCTAATTTCAAAAAAGGTCCCTTTTTGTTTTTATTATTTTAATTTACACATAATGATTGTACATATTTATGGGGTACAATGTGATATCTTGATACATGTATAAAGTGTGTAATGATCAAATTGGGATAACTAGCATATTCATCACCTCAAACATTTATCATTTCTTTGTGTTGGGAATAGTGAAAATCTGCTTTTGTAACTATTTAAAAATATACAATAAATTGTTTTTAATTAAAGTCACCCTCCAGTGCTGTAGAACGCTAAAATTTATTTCTTCTACCTAACTGTAACTTTATATCCATTAATCAACTTCTGGCTATTCCCCCGACCCCACCCTTCCTAGCCTCAGCAACCACTATTCTACTTTCTACTAAAAGAAATCATTTTAATTCCACACTGCTGCTTAATGAAAATAATCTATTTAGATAAAATCCATTTAGTGATTATGTCCCTAAGCACAAGAAATTTTCAAATTCAAGATGTGATTCATAAAATTAAGGGAGACAATTTAATAAATGTAGTTTAACTTTTAAAAATTAATAGAGCAAAGGATTTCCACATTCAAATGTAGTAGGATAGATCACACCTATGTTCTCACTAGGGAAAAAAATTAAGCCTAGAAAAATTATTTAACTTATTCAAATCTTAATTTTAAAGGCACCACGAACCTGCAAGAATAATAAGGACTAGATTAAAATGTCAGGGAAAGGAATGTCATCACCTCTGAAAGTGAGGTGATGATCTCACATCATTTCCCTCCTGAAGGGCATTCACCCATTCTGAGCCCAGGCTGAAGGATGGACTTGGCTCAGGGTCAGAGAAATCAGAAAGCATTTGACAATCATGTAGGACTGCTACAAAACAAACTGGGAGCTTGAGGGAATTCAAGAGCCCTCATGGGGTAGGTCCTCAATTCCGGGGCTCCAGAGGCTGGAAGGTATGGAAAAGATTGTATAAGGGAAAATTAAAACTTCCTTAGGTGCAAGTTGGAAAAGAAAAGAACTTTAGTTTCAAATGAATTTCACAGTTTTATTTTTCAGACTGAACATTTCAATTACTACGCTGAGACTGTTCTTAGGACTGAAGTGAGCTTTAATCATCTGGGAATGATTGGAGCATTCATAAGATCTGATGTGGTTTCTAGGTGGGGCAGGGAAAAAAACGGATTTATTGTAGTTGTATGAATGGATGTTGGTGGGCGGAAGACAGTTGTTTCTGTTGGCACTCTGTTAGAGACTAGCTAAATGCCACTCAATCCTATTTCTCCCTCCAGGGAAGTCAGAAAAAGTAATTTCCTAGCTTCCTTTGCTGTTCAGTGGGGTTATGTGACTAAGATCTGGCCAATAAAATGTGGAGGGAGATATCTCCTACTATGTAGGCATGACGATAACCTGCCTCGATGATTCCCTGTGTAATTTTCTCCTGACCTATTGCTAGAACTGAAGGAGACTCTAAGATTTTGCATCTGCATAATGGGAATCAATATTCCTGAATCACTGTTTGGAAGCCAGCACTACCCCCAAATCTCCAGCAAATCACCGAAGTCTGTGCAGATTGTAAAATGAGCAAAAAGCAAACCTTTATTGTTTTAATCCACTGTGATTTGAATTTATTTTCCATGGAAGCTTAAAGTTAATTACTCTGATGAATAGACAGCTTAACTCTTTCCACAAAATTCTAAGACTATTAGCAATCATATGTACCATACAAACAACTGATTCCGAGGAAGCAGTGAGTGGCAATACTGATTAGAGAATGATGTCCTTGGAGAACCAAGTATCCCAGGATCTCTCCTTAAGCCCAGATGAGCATCACAGAATCACAAAAATCTGTCCTTTAGTAGGCAGCAGGACAGAACTATGTCATAAGGCTGCTTTGTGAAGAGAAGAGTAGTGTATGTTTGAGGTCCACAGTAATACTTAAGACTGCCCAAGAATTTAAACCCTATCTAAATCTAAAACAACGGTCAACTTCTGATTTCTCAGTGGGGAGAAGAAATTATGACTTCTGGTTGGGTTAATCAAAGAAGAATTTGGTTAAGGCAAACTGAGCCTGGCCTAGAGAGGTGGGTAGGACTAAATTAGACAAGGAAGAACAAGGAGGGTATTCTTAGGGGGAAGTACAGTATAAAAAAGGGTAGAGATATAGGGATGAGTATATTGCTAGAATAGAAAATGGACCAGCTATTCAACTGATAGATTCCTATATTTTGGACTATGGACATTAAGCCTGAAAAGATAAAAAGGGATACAGGAGAATTTTAAATAAAGAATTAATAGTATATTTTATCTGACTATTAGATGATTCCCAGGAATAATATATTGAGAATTTATCATGTGTCAGTTACCATACTAAGTGGTCTATATTTCATTTAATTCTTACGATCCAGTGAGGTGTGTATTTTTATTAGTCCCACTTTATAGATGAAAAAATTGAGGCAGAGGGAAATAAAGTAAATTGACCTCAGGTCGCAAGCACAATAAGTGTAACATCTAAAATTCAGACTCAAGTAGTCTGACTCTATCTAGTAAAGGCTCTTAATCACTATCCTATATTTCAAGAATAAGAGAGTGGAGGTTAGAGGCAGTGAGGAAATAGCTTAAACTTGGGAATCATAACAATTTTGGTTTGAATCCTTTCTCTGTCTTATAAAGTTTTGGGCACACGAAACTTTCTGAGTCTAAATATCTTTTTTTGTGTGAATACAATAATACTTACATTTTAAAAATTTATTTATGTGTGTATTTATTTAAGAAATCCTGGTTCCAAGGGGTAACTTGTACAGTACATAGATCACAATAGATGGCTCAATACACACAGTAGCTCTTACAGTACTGAAACATGGTATGCAGGGTGGAGAGAAGATTATGCTTTTAAATTTTAGGTTTTGTTTTGTTTTGCAATTAGATCACAGACCTGGGCATGGCTAAAAAGTACCTAGCATATACTTGGTGCTTAAAATCTATTTAATCTGATTCTGATTTTGCAGCGATATGGAGCATTCAAGTGGCATTACTGATGATATTTACAGATATGGGACTAGATCTTAGGATGAAGGTAAATGTTGGAACAACAGGCACCTATATAATGTGCTAACTGAGTTTTTAAAAGGGGATGGGATTTGTGAGAAAGAGGTGTGAAGCAGGAACAGGGCACTAATGCCTGTTAGGTTGTGGAAGATAAAATGGATACAGGAAGGAACGATCAGAGAAATAATAATTGTGTTTTATTAAGCTTAAATAAAAAAGAGTTTGCATTCACTAAGGATAAATAGACTGCCTAATAGAATTATTTTTTACCTAGAAAATCAAGTGTCATGGACACAAGATAGCTGGAGATTACGTATTTGTTACAGATCCACAATGTGGATCCGCATGGGTTCACATGTGGGTATTATTTTTAGTTGTATTTTTAAAATAAAAATTGCCTTCCTCTTTCCCTGAAAATAATTAGTAAATTAGAAATATCATTATTCATTCCTTTTATTCCATTCATATTATCACATATACATCTCAAATGGCTTTTTTTTATTTCCATTGGTCTCTCTTTTCCAGAAGAGCAAAAAAGAAAAATAATGGCTTCCCACAGAGAGTTTAAGACTACATTGTCTTTTTAATTTCTAATTTCTATTGCATTTTCTCAAAGTAATCTTACTGTTATTTATTCAACAACCGAACATTTGTTGGCACCTACTAGATGGAAGGCACTGTGTTAGTCCCTGGGGATTACAAAAATGAATTTTAAAGCAATCACTCTTTAAGGCCTGAATATTCCAGTGAGAAAAAATATATTTACACAGAAACCATGTATACAAATCACCACAAAACAAGGTTTAATATTTATGCTATGTGAAAAAAATCTTCAAAGGGGCTAAGGATGCTGAGCTGAGCAGTGAAGATATATAAAATCTAGAAATGAGAAGTGAGGAAGCTCTAGAGAATGTTTGCCTGAAAAACAGACTAATTATTAAGAATTAAATTCAAAGATTTATTTTTTATTTGCATAAAGCTAATGTATAATTTTGATGTGTTGCTTTAACAATACCAAAGAATTTACATCTTTCCTCCTTTTTTTGATTAGAAACATTTTTGAGTTAGCCATATTGAATACTCCAGCTTATGTAAAAAATTTAAGACAACTAGTTGTAATGTTCCATAATCATCCTACTATTTGAAATATACCTACTTAGGTGTAATCCGAAAGTTCATGCAAGTATGAAGAGGAAATTATCTCTGATCAGCCTAATCTGTCACCTACTCCGAAGGAAGGAACAGATCCCTTTATTGCAAATCCATTGACCATATGAATCTAAGCCAATTAAGGTAGAAGAACTAATTTACTTACTAGCAGTTTATTTATGGCGCTTTCAGGATTTGCAACAAAGATTGCTATCTGTTAAATAGATTAAGGTTTTATTGGGTGACTAATACACTGCAGGAATAAACCATTCCTCAGAGTTTTAGAGCAAAACTTCCAAGAGTGTCACAGATTTTTTTTAAGGGCTTGTTACCAAGGGAATATATATAAAGTAGCCCACTTTACAGATTAACTAAATTCTAGCCACAGCTTCCTTACAGAGTATCAACTTACTGTCGTAACTGTTACTTCTTGAGAGGAAACATTAGCAAATTCTATCTTTACCATATTTTACATTATCGTTCCTATAATTTTTCATAATATGTAATGTCAAGAAAGAGCAATTCTTATTGGATAAGAGATTTAGGCTCTACTTAATGAGAGAGAGAGACAGAGAGACTCCCCATGAGATTCAGTTATATTTAAATAATAATGATAGAATTTATTGAATAGTAATGATGAATCAGATATTGAGCTGAACAGTTTATCACATACCCCAAACTTTTAGATATCACAGTATAATGAAAAGAGCTAACGTTATATGGTCAGGTAGGTTTGAGCTTAAAACTTGACTCTTAACTCTCCGGGTAGCTTGAACAAGTTGCATATCCTCTTTGAGTCTCCTTCCCTTATTTAAGGGAAAATAATATCTAACCAATATTATGAATCTAAAACCTCTTCTATAGCACACAACTCATAGTAGGTGCTCAATAAATTCACAAGCCTAAAAGTAGGCACAAAAAATTTATCCATGCTTTGCATAACATTGCCCTGATGTTTTTCACTACATGGCCTTAGTTTCATCAGATTGTTTCAACATTCAGAAATCAATATAATCTAGTATATTAAGAAAAGAAAGGAGAAAATCATGATTATCCCAACAGCTACAGAAAAAAAGCATTTGACACCACTTATCAAAAAATTCAGTTAGGTAGAGGACTGAAAAACCAAGTCAGGTGACCCAATCTTTGTCTTTGGATTCCCATGGTAGCTCTACAAATACAATTTATTCCTCCAACCCCTCCCATCTTTTTTAACTTCTTTCATGTGTAGTTTGAAGATCACAATTAACATTGTCTTCTTTAACTCCTTTGATGTTCCAGACATTCACAAGACATACCACAACCTTTTCTGCCAAACACGATCAAAGCTTTGACGTCAATGAAAGTTTTCATAGAAGATTTCTGACAGCTATCCTATGATGAGCAGTTAATAGGTTGTCTCTTTCTCATTGGGGCTTCTGTATAACTAGTACTAACATTTATGGATATCCCTGAATATTTTTGCTTTTGATCTGACTTCTATGTGAATGTTTAAAATCTCTCAAAAATGTTTTAGAGTGTTCTGTAACCTTGTACATCATTCATTAGATACGGAGTTTTAAAATTCTCTCTAATTACTTTTTGCTGGTATACAAAATGCAAATTGATATTGTATGCTGAATTTACTAAATGTACTTGCTAACTTATAGTTTATCAAGAGATTCTTTTGGATTTTCCACATCTATAATCATGTTATCCATGACAAATAATGAATTCTTTCTTTCCCATATTTGGGCAATTTTTTTCTAGCTAGGATTTCCTGTATGATGTTAAACAGAAGAAGCAATAGTGAGCATTCTATCTCGTCCCTGATTTCATGGTGTAAACACCAAAGATTTTGCCATTAATCATGAAGTTTACCATGAGGGTTTTGTAGATGTTCTTTAACAAATTAAAGAAGTTTGGTTTTGGCCGAGTGCGATGGCTCACGCCTGTAATCCTAGCACTGTGGGAGGCCGAGGCGGGCGGATCGTTTGAGCTCAGGAGTTTGAGACCAGCCATCTCTACCAAAAAAACAGAAAGAAATTAGCTGAACAACTAAAAGTATATAGAAAAAATTAGCCGGGCATGGTGGCGCATGCCTGTAGTCTCAACTACTCGGGAGGCTGAGGCAAAATGATTGCTTGAGCCCAGGAGTTTGAGGTTGCTGTGAGCTAGGCTGATGCCATGGCACTCTAGCCTGGGCAACAGAGTGAGACCTTGTCTCAAAAAAAAAAAAAAAAGAAGTTTGTTTTTATTTTAAGTTTAAGAGTTTATAATGTGAATGGATGTTGAATGGTGTCAAATGCTTTTTTTCTGCAGCTGTTGAGATAATCATGATTTTCTCCTTTCTTTTCTTAACACACTATATTATATTGATTTCTGAATGTTGAGACAATCTGAAATAAACTCACCTAGATCTCACTTGATTCAGTAATCAGCTAGTATTCTTTAGGATTTTGCATCTGTGTTTATGAGAGATATTGACCCATAATATTTCTTTCTTTTAATGTCCTTGTCAGGTTTTGTTATCGAAATTATACTGGCCTAGTAAAATTGGAAATGTACCTCTTTTTCTATTCTTTGAAAGAGTTTAGGTGAGGTTGGTGTTATTTTTCCTTAAATGTTTAGAATAATTCACCACTAAACTCATCTGTGCCTGGAGTTTTCTTTGTGAGGATGTTTTTATTTTCAGACACATTTTTTTACCAGACATAGGAATATTCAATTTGTATAATGCTTCTTGTGTATATCTTAATAAATTTAATTTTGAAGTAACTTTCCCATTTCATCAAAATTTTAAAATCTAATGCACCATTTTTTATTATTTTTAACTATCATTTTAATTTCCGGGGAATCTAATAATAATGCCCTCACTTTTCTTCCTGATGTTATTTGTGCTAACATTTAATCTACACAACAACCCTATGTAATAGCTATTATTATTTTTCCACTTTTATAGAAAAGTAAATAATTCACAAAGAACTGTGATGCTACCGAAGTCCACTTAACCGGTGAGCACCGAGTCAGGACTCAGGGCAAGATCTGTAGCTTCAAAAGCCTGTGTTCTTTATAACCATGCCACTCTCACTTAGAGCTGCAATATGGGACAAAGCCACTAGGTGGAACCCCATAAAATCTATCATCATCTTGGGCCCAATATTAATCGCTTTAGCCCATAGGATGCCAATGCTGGAAAGAACCAAGAAAATCAAAGAACCTATACCTTCATTTTCACAAAGGAGAAATCTGAGGGCCAGCCAAGGAAGGGACTAGCCTAGATTGCACATTGATTTAGTAATAGACACAAAATCAGCACCCAGAGTTTGTATTCCCTAAGTCTTTGCATTTACCACAGTCATTGTGTTGCCTTCGGAGTTATGAATGGAAAAGATGTATAGCTTACATAAAAACAGGAGAAATGCCTGATCAATCTCCTCTATGGCAAGACAAAGAAGTATGGGAAAAACATTAATCAGCTAATGTCTGGAGTCACTAACTCAGCCAGAGAAAGTGGGCTTAATAGTCAATGACTACAACAGTGTGCATTAGAGTAAAGGTATCTAGGTTTCCACTTACTGGATAACCAAAGGGACCTTATATAACCTGTCTCCTTCAACTACAGGCAGGGATTTGGGCAGACTGAGGGGAAAGAGGTGTCTGTAGCTTCTGCACTGGCAAATTGTTTGGTCAGGGGCAAATCTGCCCACTGGTTCCACAGGGTAAAAGAATGCCTTCTGCTGTGCCTATTGTGCACAATCAGAGGAAGGGGTTATAGGGGTTTGAGGAGAGATGATTGCAAGACAAAACTGATCATGGCAGATTATCAATGGTAGCTTCTCTGCTCCTTCAGCTCTACCATATCCCCTTTCCCACGGTGCCCTCATTCTACCATGCCTCTGTCCTAAAAAGGAATATGGACAATAAACCACAATTACATACAGTGATCTGAAGAATAGAAATAATACAACAGGTAGGGATGGTTGTGATATTGGGAATAATATTGTTCAAAAAACATTTGCTATTTCTATGCTATCTCATTACTCCCAATTATATTTACATGTAAAGGAACTCTAAAGTGAAACTATCTCTTTATCTCTGCAGCTGAAGGGATCTGGTCTTCTGATAGAAAGCTTTGTGTCCATCAATATATTTATATATAAGGTATAGTAGCCATTCCATGCAGAACCATATATAAGGATCACCTAGACTTCTAGAATCTTCATTTTGGAATTTGTGTGTTGAAAGTAAAAAAACGGTTTCAAAAAAAGAAATAAAAGAAACTTCTTGAAACATTTACAGAAAGTATAACATCCAAAGCAGGTTGGTGCTCTCATACTTTGTTAGTATCATTCTATATTGTTAAAAACATTTGAGAAAACACTTTTGTAATCTAGTAAAATTATAATGTAGATGATAACAAAGCATTTACTTATTCCAGACACTATTTAAATTACCATATATAAGCATTATTTTACTTATTACAACCAAATCTGTGATTTGGGTATTATCCCAATGTTTCAGAAGAAAATGTCAAGTACAATAGAAATAAAGTATATAACAGGTAGATGTCAGAGTTAGAATTTTGTATTTGATCTATTTGGCACCACAGCCTGTACTTCTAACCACTATATACTTACGCTTATTATTTGTTTCCTGGGACTCAAAGCTAAGGAAATAATCTAACCTATGAAAAAAGCTACTTGCCTATAGAGGTTTATTTATAACAGTGAAAACCTGGAAACCAAATAAAAGCCATACGATGGAGACCAATACAGTAAATTATGAAATGATCTATAGCCATTTGAAAGAGAGAGAGAGAGAGAGAGAGAGAGAGAGAGAGAGAGTGTGTGTGTGTGTGTGTGTGTGTGTGTATGAAATGGGTCAAAACATGGAAAATTCTTATGATATAATCACTTTCTAAAAGTATGATATAAATTTATATTGATTCTTTTTTTAAATTTCTTATATTTTTGTGATTTCTTCCCTTTGGGAGATAAGGAAAAAGAATACATGTCTAGCTATTTAGGCATGGCATATAATAGAATAAAAAAGCAAACCTAACATAAGCTAGTTCTGGTCAGCAAGTTCTGCATGTGCGAATGCTTTAGTCCCTAGTGTTAATAAACTTTGTTTCATCAAGCAAAAGCAAGCATTAGAGACAACAATAATTATGTACCTATTTTCGATAAGTGGATTTTAGAAGTAATGAAGCCAATGTGAATAGAGCCTCAGGTTCTGATGTCCCAACCTGGGGACAGAGGCTGGAGAAGAGAAGGCCCTCCCTACCTCTACAGATGAGGTTGAAGGTAAGCCCATGGGAGACAGGACTGCTACAGTGTACACCCTACTTATTTAAACAGCTCTGAAATCTGACCCCTTTGCTGTTCCTTTAAGAACATGAAGTGAGGAAGGGAGTTTCATGATGGTGAAATCGTTGACTGAAAATTATTACTAATATCACAGCCATCACGTGTCATATTTATCTCATAGGGTAATTCTAGGCGCTTGAGAGGAGCCTGCACTAAGCCAAAGAATGGGAGAATAAAGAGATGAGCAGTCAATGCCACTGATTTCTTTTAGGTCCTCTGTATCCTCTTCCTGTGTTTTTAAAGAGCTAGTTGGTAAAATTGCTCATAGTGGTATACTATAGAGAAATATTTTCCTTCACCATTAATTTTCTAACAATAGATATAAAAATAAGACAAGAAAAAATACACAAACTTGTTATGGCAACAGTGAATATTGTAGAAAAACAGGATCATAGGTGATATGTGTGTATATATTCCTCTTTCTCTTGTTTTCCATATGTAGTTATTTCACTTTAAAGCATTACAGAAGAGCATTACAGAGACTGGAGAGAAGTTAATGTAAAAAGACCTAAGAATCTTGAAAGAGTAGCAACTTTTCTTTCTACTTCCTGATAGGTCTGAGATAAGACTCTTTTTGCCCTTTCTATCCATTCTCAGTGTCCAGAGCCCTGACATCATACCGTCATACATACACCGCCATATTTCCTACTTTCTATTTCAAAATACACATTTATTCAGGCTGAGCTTTGCACCTGTAGAACTGGTTCTCCTCCTGGAGTTTGTCTTGCTTTGACATCTGCTCTGGGCCTGGACTTCCTAGACTTCTTTTTTTTATTTCAGAATATTACGGGAGTATAAACTCTTTGGTTATATAAATTGCCTTTGCACTGCCCAAGCCAAAGCTACAAACATGCCCATCCCCCAGACAGTGCACACCACACACATTAGGTGTGAATTTACCCATCCCTTCCACCCTCCTCCCACCTGCCCGATACATGATGAATGTTACTTCCATATGTACCCGTAAGTATTGATCGATTAATACCAATTTAATGGTGGGACATGTGGTGTTTTTTCTATTCTTGTGATGCTTCACTTAGAAGAATGGGCATGACATGTTTTTCCATTTGTAAAACAACAGCACAAGAAGTAAAACAAAGCAGTAAGGTACTATCTGATGAGATGAACAGAACAGCATCCAACATATCAATTCCATCAATCAACATGAACCACCTGAATGCCCCACTCAAGGACATAGGTTGTCTGAATGGATGAAAAAATATAACCCAAGTCATCTGTTATTTTTCAAGAACCACATCTAACCCACAAGGACTCATACAGACTCAAGGTGAAGGGATGGAAAAAAATATTTCATGCAAATGGTAACCAAAAGAAAGCAGGTGTAGCCATTCTTAGATCAGATAAAATTGACTTTAAATCAACAATAGTAAAGAAAGACAAAGATAGTTATTATATAATAGTAAAGGGAGCAATTCAACAAGAAGACATAATGATCCGAAATATTTATACATCTAACGCAGAAGCACCCAGCTTCATAAAGCAAACCCTACTAGATCTAAGCGAAGAGGTAAACAGCAGCATCATAATTGTAGGGGACTTCAACATCCCACTGACAGAACTGGACAGATCATCCAAGCAGAAAATAAATAAACACTGGACTTAAACAGGATTGTAGAACAGGTATTTACAGAACATTTTACCCTAAAACTACTGAATATACATTCTTTTCATCAGTACATAGAACATTCTCCAAGATTTATCTTATCTTAAGCCACAAAACAGGTCTCAACAAATTTAAAAAAATAGAATTCATACCATGTACCTTCTCAGACCACCGTGGAATAAAACTAGAAATCAACTCCAAGAGAAACACTCAATTCTATACAAAGTCATCGAAATTAAACAACCTGCTGCTGAACGATTATTGGGTCAATAATGAAATTAAGATGGAAATCAAAAGATTCCTTGAACTGAACAACAAATGGGACATAAGCTATCAAAATCTATGAGATTCCGCAAAAGTGATCCTAAAGGGAAAATTCATAGCCTCAAATGCCTATATCTGTACTCTCTTTCTACCTCTGTTTGAGATTTGCCATTTTATAATACAATTATTTGTTCATATGTCTATCTGTCCCCTTGGATGGTGAGATCTTTAAAAGCAGAGACCTGGTATTATTTGACTTTATAACTTCATATCCTAGCACAATACCTCTATTAGTAGTAATAATAATGACAATGGTGATGATGATGATGAATGGACAAATGGATCAATAAATGAAAGAATATATTTCAGCAGTAGGTAAGATGTTTGAAATTTCACCAACCAAAAACCTACCTACTGTGAAGCTCAGTATGGGTTGTGTGCAAATCCTCCATCCTGCTCCCCTTGATTGCAGCGTCTGTCTGGAGTGGCTACTCTGACAGGGTCTGCAGCTCTGCCTTTATGGAAGTTGCTCCATGCACAGAAAGGTCACATAGTGTCAAAGACCAGGAATCCTGGATTCTGCAGCTCAGTTGCCTTGAACTAGCCTGTGACCTTGGCTAAGTGGCTGTAATTTTCCTAAGAAGATTCTGTTTCCTCATCAAAAATGGAAATAGTAACCCATGCCTGTATACTTCACTACCTCATGTGAAGTATTTAAAAGGTGCTATTTATGACAGGGCTTGCAAATAATGAAGTAAGATGCAGATTTAAAGGACTGTTATTAAATGTTGTTTCTCTCCTTATGTATCCAGCCCTGGGTTTTTCCTCAAGTAAATTTTTTTTTCACATTAACTATAGCATATCCATTTCTAAGTCCTGTTAATTCCCAGGATTAGTTGGTGAGGAGGCAGGGTATATTATGCAAAGAACGTGGACATTTTATTCATATTTCTGTATAAAATCTTAGCTTCACTATTTACTAGCTATATGATCTTGGAAGTTTACCCCAATATTTTTGCTCCTTAATTTCCTCATCTCCAAAAGGGGAATACTAATGTGTTTCTTATAGGCTCCATGTAAACATTAAATATGATAATCTAATGTTATAGTATATATAAGCTCCTTGTACATACATCGTAGGTACTTTGTTGAGTGACTTACTGAATAGAGAGGAGATGTCTAAGGACTGCAAATACCCACATTCTGGTGGTGAAATCTCTTTCCAATTGACTGAGGTTAAAAAAATAATAATAATAATAATAAACCAATTTTAACTCTCCACAGAAAGTTAACTAGAATTTACTTAAGAAATTCAGAAAGGGTCAATTCTACTCCCCAAATTTAAGATCAATGACTGTTTCCTAACATTCACGTATCACATCCTAATCTTTGCCATACTGAGTATTATTTATACTATTACTTTCCTAATTGATTAAGTTGGTTTTTCCTTAGCCATATTATTCATGAAATGACAAGCTCGATGCGCTGGTTGACTTTATTCTAATATGTGTAAGAATAAATATTTTGTCTAAAACACATAATACAGAACCACCACCAAAAAAATGAAAAAGACACGCATATCACCTGAATGGTTTAGAGAATTCTTCATTGCAATCTTCTTCCTGAAAATGTTTGTGCCCTTGAGTTTTGCGTACAATTCTCACATTACCTGAATTTAAAACAGCTGCAGGGAGTGAAATAGTCCTATGGTTTGAAATGTTTAAAATCAGTTTTAAAATTTGTATTATACACATAATAAGTTTTTGCTTGCTCAGAATTTTAAATTTCTATTGAACAGGAGTATTTCTAGTTTAAGCAAGTACCTGGCAGATAACCAGGATCTATAGGAATTCAGTAGATGGGATGCATGGAGGATAGAAATTTATCTCATGCTTATGTGTATTGAAAGTTGCAAACACTCTGTGCATGTTAATTTAATCACCAATTCATCTAATACCCAATTAAATCAAAAGTTTCAATTCCATTTGAGAAGTGGGATAATAGAGGCTTATGCAGAGTAGCATATGCACCAAGTAAAAGTATCTTACCCATTTGGCAAGGGGAAAAGGTGAGCGAGAGGAATCTTTTTTAACTTCCTTATAATTCATTCTACATTTGTTATCTATATTTTCCAGAACCTTAGTTCAGATCTTTAGTAACATAGGAAACCAGAATTTCCTAGCTGGCTTCCCTGCCTCTAGCTTAGTTTATTGCCTTCCAACTTCTACACGGCCTCTATTTATTCTTCAATTTATTCATTGGATAAATATTGACTGGGCCCCTGCTATGTGCCAGGCACTGTGCTAGAACTCTGACCAAGCTACTACCCACTTGAATCCCTCCCTCTCTATGGCCCTCTGGTTGGAGTCTACATCCCATAGCTTGGCATTCACGTTTATTTGGCCCTCTCACCTCCTGACCACTCCTTTTCCAGCATCTTCTATTTCAGCCCTGCTGTACTCCTTGCTTCTTCCCCGATGCCCTGTGTTCACGTCCGCTCCTCCACAGCCTTTGCACGCACACTTACCTCTCTTCACCTGGCTCTCTCCTCCCGGACTGTTCTAAACTCATCTCTTCCAGGAAAGACAGATTGTGAAATAGATGGAATCCCCAAATGGCATCTACACTAATATTTTAACAACAAAACAAACAAAAAATAGTTTATGTTATACATTTATGCCAAAACAAAAAACAAAAAGGGAAAGATACATTACAATGTCAACAGTAGTCATTTCTAATTAGTAGAAAATGGATTTTTTCATCTTTCTGCTTTTCTGTATTTTCTAAAACTTTCTTTAATGATCACCTATTTAATTTCATTCTAGGAAAAATAAATATTTTTTAATAAGGAAGGGTGGAAGGGAAAAAGAGAAGAAGCAACGAAGGAAGAGGGTTAAAAAAGAAGGTATAGAAGCTTTGAACAAATTTCCCAATGCTAAATAAGCTACCCAACAGCTTAGTGAGCTTGCCTTTGTTCTTGTATAATAAAAGTCACCCACATGTTTTCCATTTATAGCCAAACTCGGTTAATTACAGTATTGTTTGTGGTTGCTTGTGGGCAGGGTCAATACAGGTAATTAGATGCCTTACAATCTTTAGAAAGTTACTTTCATTCCTTGTGAAACATCAATATTTAATGCAATGCACATTAGTAAGGAGACGTGGTGAGTTATAACATGATCCTAAGGTCAGTGAAGTGAAAAACTGAGGCAATTAGAAAGATAACTCAGATACAATTTCTTGTCCTTGAATAACCAAGAGCAATAGTTATTGTCAGAATTATTTAGAAAAAGGTCTCAATTCAAGATTTAGTAAAGCCAGGAGCATTAGAGAAGCCTAAGCTCTTTGAGCTAGATAGACCCTAAGGAGTTGTCAAACTTTGTTCTAGCAGTGCAAGCCTTTGTTCAAATCAACTCTCTAAAATAGAAGCTTGATACTGTAGGTTTTGGGCAGCATGACAAAGTACACTTGACCCTTGAACAACACAGGTTTTGAACTGTGTGATCCACTTGCACTCGGTTTTTCTTCCTCCTCTCCCACCGCAGAGACAAGCCCAACCCCTCCTCCTCCTTCCCCTCTTCAGCCAACTCAGTGTGAAGACATCGAGGATAACGACCTTGATATGATGATCCATGTTCACTGATGATATTTTCTCTCCCTTATGATTTCCTGATTAACATTTTCTTTTCTTTAACTTACTTATTGTAAGAATACAGTATGTATACACATCACATACAAAATACGTGTTAATCAACTGTTTTATGTTATTGGTGAGGCTTCTGGTCAACAGTAGGCTATTAGTAATTATGTTTTTGAGGCATCAAAAGTTATATGTGAATTTTTGACTGTGTAGGGGGTTGGTGCCCTGAACCCCCGTGTTGTTCAAGGGTCACCCATAGAATAACAGAACTCATAGACTTAGATAAATCTGGGCTTGAATTCCAGTTCCATCCTGCCCTAACTGAACCTCTTGTTTGCTTGTGAGTAAAATATGGATAATAACATCTACCTCAAAGATTGGTTGTGATAACAAATAAAATGTGGCCTGAGTTTAACAGGTAGTATTAGTATGAGGGCTGTAGTTTGTTAGCCCTCCCAGACTAAATACCAGGGAAATGAGTTTGCTCCCTGGAAATTAAAATTAGAGCTAACATATGCAAAATCACTGAACAAGTCTGAATAATTTACAGTCCGGCAGAACTGCCTTGTATCTGATTGAATTTATTAACATTTAAAGAAAGAATGTGAGACTCAGAAGGAGGAGTTGAGAATCTCAGAGGCATTCAACATCTAAGCATTTTCCAAAGGATATTCAAACTTAGCCAATAATTTACAAATTCTCTTCAGGAGGGAATTCCCAATGTGGAAGATTGGAGGGATTTTTTACCAAGGAGTTTTAGATTCTATTAACATAGGCACTATTGCCCTTACCCACAGATGTGAGTGTCAGGGAACCTGAGACTGATGCCTTTAGACCTTGAGTGCCTCTGGCTTCCCTTGTCCTGGTTCCGTTCTGTTCATACAACTTTTGATGCTTATTTGGAATACCATGTAGCTCAGCCTCTGGCAACCATACGCAGTGGTCACTTGGAGGTTGAGTATTCCAATCCCTGTGGCCATTATTTCTTCTGACAAATTCATAATCTGGTATGTATTTGAGTTTTAGACTTCAGTTCTATGAACTTGCTCTATGCGACGGTGTCCAAGAGACAGGTTTATTCTCTTTGTGCTGACGAGATCGGCAAGGCCTCAGACTGGGGAAAATTCACCATGGTAATAAATGCCCCCTAGTGATGGAGGCCCTTGGGAGATATAGTCGCAGCCTCCTTGATGGCATTACACAACATCACCTTATGGCTGTGATAAATCATTTCTTAGTTTCCAGCCTAGGTACCCAATAAGTATTCATAACATCCCTTATCTATCCCAAGGAGTTATCTTTGTTTGGATTCCCCTTAAAACAGTCCCTGAGACAAATACTTATGGGCAAATAGCATATTTGGGAAGCAGTCTCAGAAAGCACCAGTAGGAAAGTGGGGACAGGAGACAGGAAAAGGAAGAAAGCCAGCAAAGTTTACAATATCGTGCGAATTAATATTGAGGGCAGTTAGGGCTCAATCCTGATGAAGAAGGAACTCAGGGAGACAATGCATACCATGCCACAGAGTTATTCACCTCCCTGTCCCCACAGGCAAGAAAGATGTACATCAGCCTTTAATTCCCATCTCTCTCTGGTGATGGTTGCTCCCTGGTGCATCAGCTCCTGGCACTTCCGGCCTTCTAGGGCCTGGGAGCCTACAGAATGCTCTCAGGCAAGAATCACAGGGGCTTTCAGTAGAACCACCAAGGTTAGTACCAGAAAGGGAAGTGCCAGGGCGGGGTGGGGGTGATGAATGGAGCAACCAACAGCACCTGCTGTAAGGGGTAGTTCGGGAAAGAATGACACACAATTTATACTCTCAAAATGCTTATAATGACGAGACATAATTCTGAATGATAATCCAGTTCAGTCATATTGGGAAAGGCAAAGGAAAATTCTTCTCTGTGATTTCGAATTTGGCTCCCAAAAGGGCATCAGAAGGAAGTGAAGGCAAATTTGAGACGGATTTCCACTTCTCTGCATTCTCATGAGATTAGAGAAATAATGACTGTTAGCTAGTTATTTCCCTAGATCAATGCTAAATCAGAATACTACAGCCTTGCCCTATATTCACATTCCATTTCAATATCTGGCAGAAATCAAAGCACAGGAGTCTGCCAGCTGACCCCAATTTAACTCAGGAGAATGTGATCGATTAGAACACAAGTCTAAACTTCTCAATCCGCAAAGTGCAAGTAATACCACACCATTTCTTTAAATATCTCAATTTTATTTAAGATTCACTTAAGACTCCCCCACCCACCCAAATTTGTGGGAAATCCAGTATCAGTTATTTGGAGGACTGTTGGTGTAGTTTCCTTTCTCTCTTCCCTGATGCAAGAATGCTGGCAGGGCCGGAGGCTTGCAGGACTTACAATGTCCTGAAATGATGTCTACCAGGCATCAAAATCTTGAGCAGGTGAGAATCAGGGTCATTGTGTGTATGTCTCTGCTGTCCTTGCTCCTCACAGCTGTGTGCTGCCTCGAAGGATTCAGGGCCTTCCACAACCCCACCGCCGGGCTGCAGTAGAGTCTCCCAGCTCTCTGCCCAGGAAGGCAGCTCTCTGGGGACTCCAGCCCCAGACTCTAACCTCAGGCTCAGTGCTACTTCACATCATTTCCTTAAGCCACAGTGACCATCCTCGACCTACGACCTACATCCCCCTGTGCTTTTCTCCAGAATCCCATTGGGTTTGATTCCCCACCCCCACTCTAATCCACAAAACTAAAAGTCAAAAGTGCTCTTTCCTCTCCTGTTTTGAACAAGAAAACTAATTGCTTCGTTGGAACTAGAGTCAGCCTCATCAGCCTCAGCTATTTTCATCTTCCCTTTTTTGGCCTGTAGATTTACAGATGTATGTAAACACAAACTCAGGAAGAGCACAGCAGAGAAAAGTGACTTGGAGGAGAAGGGGGTTGGGAGAATAAAATACAGCTCCAGAGTCACTCACCAGTACTAAAAACACCAGCAGAATCAAAGCCATCTCCATCCCCAAAAGCAACAAAAATAGAATTTCTGGCCTAGAATTCCACCCGAAAATTTCAAGAGTTATAATTGCTCACTTGAATGAGTGGCTGATCAAAGTGTCCTTGCTTGATTTTCGCTGGCAATCACCCTCATTTCATAGGCATCTGATGTATTTCAGCCAATCTTCAAGTCCCATACCCTCCTCCTTGATCCTGGCCAGCTAAGACTGCCCTAGTCAGACTACTGTTCTCGTGATATTTAGAAACACAAAGAATTCACAGTATTTTTTAGATGCTATTGCTTTGAAGTGTGCATTGTATTCCCCCAAATCCTCTGCCCACTTTGATGCATCTACAGTGCAGTGGGTGATACTTCTGGTTTGGGTCCTAAGATCATTTCAAGAACCTCGTTGGAGACGTTTTGGCTGTCTAAACCATTTATACATGTGTATAAAGAAGTATTTAACATTTGTTTATTATAATATCTTTTCCATCTCAGTGAAGGATTGCTGAAGGAGTTTGTTAAAAATGTAGATCACATCCTGAGATTCTAATTCAATAGGTCTAGCATGGACCTCAGGAATATGGATTTTAACAATGACTTTCAGATGCAGGGATCAGAGGATCATATTCTGTAAAACATTTATTTGGTACTGTCTAGGTGTCAGGCAATTTGCTAAGAGCTTTGCAGGTCTTATTTCATCAAACCATCATATCAATGCTATAATGAAAATATTATTAGCCTCATTTTATAGATGAGTAAATGGGGGCTGAGAATTAATACCCAAAGTCATTAATCAAATGTATTTTAGAGATTCAAAATAAATTATGGCTACATGGTTACAATACTCAAACTCTTTCAATTATATTATATTATAAAATAAATTCCAACATTATGGACATTTTAATTCTAGCAAAAATGTAATTCTTTACTAATACATCTTAGGTTAAGATAATCTGCTCTTTAGTTGCAATTTATGTATCAATCAGGATAGTTAGGTTATGCTGTGATAATAAAAAACCCTTGGACAGTAGTGACAACACAACTAAGATTACTTTCACGTATGCTCCGTGCCCACCTTGAGCTGTTCTGGAGGTCCTGTCTCCATTCAGGGACACAAACTGACAGAACTGCTCCCATCTAGAACATCATTGCTCCCTTTGAGGGAAATGAAGCAAAAAGGCGCCAGCTTTTCTGCTCACATTTCATTAACCAAAGCATGTTGCATGGCCATACTTAACATTGGGAGGGGAGGGCAGCGCCATTCTGTCATGTGCTCAGAAGGCAGAGACCTAAAAATATTTGTGAATAGCACAATGGTTCACAGGTAAACTTGAAACTACCAGACAGAGACAGACATGATCTGGGTTCAAATTCTGACTTCACAATGTACTAAACCTGTGACTTTAAACAAGTAAATCAATCTTAGTTTGTTCATTTACTAAACAGGCATAATAATATTTATGCCATCCGGTTGTTCTGAAAATCAGTAAGATCAAATACATAAATTCAAACAGTTTAGTGCCTGAAGCATAGTAAGTGCTCTCACTAAAACGAGTTGAATTGGAAATAATCACTTTGCTGACTATCCTTACCTATCACATACTAATGATATTTCAGATTAACATTGTTGTCTTATTTTAACATTTAAATTCAGTGATGGTGACTAATGAAATCACTATGTAGGGAGAACTGAAGGCAGTTAACTTGCTAGTGTGAGAGGCTGTCATAGGCTGGAGTTCCTAGTAAACAGACTCTAGTGTAGACATGTGTTTGCAGGAACAGGACCTGCAAAGGAGTGAGGGAAGTAGGACCGAATAAGAAGAAAAGTTGACTTGGAATGCAGTAGCAGCACAGCCAATCTCTCTGGGAGCTCTGGAGCTGGGATGGCTTTTTAGGAATGTTCTGGATTGTGGCACAAGAGCCAGGGCTAACCTTGGGCCATGTGGTGCCCTTAGAAGGCAATTCCTAGAGAGGGACTCAGCTGAGAACCATCACCAGGCAACATTTGCTCAGCTGGCGACACTAGGGAAATGAGGGCCTCAGGCCTAAATGGAGAGATCTGAGCAATGTACCATGACACTACTTTAAAAGTAAATCTACAAACGAAACAGACTATAAAACTGAAAGACCCTGGACTATGACTTCTCATTATTTTTCATTAAATCCTGCTTCCATTTGAACAGTAAGCTAACTGGGGTGTTTAATGTTTAATATTCTAATGCATAAATAGTGACATTTATAGAAAAATGAATTAATTGGTATAGAACATAAATTATTTTCTCTTGCCTCTCTGTCATCTTCATCTAGGAATAATTGACCTCCTAGGGATTATTATCAGAATGGTAAGTCTAGTGCCAAAAAGGAATTTATTTTCATGACTGTCACTTCAGAAATAATTCCTAGAAGGCAAAAGTCATTATTTGGCTTATTTCTACTTTGCTTAAAATACTTACATTTAAACTTATAGAACTTAGGCTAGAATATCACACCTCCCCAGGATTTCTTAAGGATGTCCCAGTGAGGCAGCAGAGGCCACCGGATGAAGAAGGCACATCTTCTGAAGCAGAGACATGATTGGATGACCTGACAGATAGGGTGGGGGTATAAACAAATAATTTAGCGATCTAAAATTTGAAAAGCATATATATTACAGAATACAGAACTGCACTATTTTAAGGTAAAACTATATTCTTGAAATATATTTCATGTTTGCTATAGGGCTTTCAAACCACATAGAGATGCAAGTTCATTCTGTTGTACCTGTAAGGGGACTTCACTTGAAAGTTTTGAGAAGTATACTGCAACACATTGACTGCCACACTAGAAAAAAAATTTTTTTCCTTAGGGCCACAGTGTTTTATTGAGTAAATAGAATAAAAACTTTGAAAACAAAATGATTCTTTCTAATTTAGTGAAAAATCTGTTACTTTTATTGTTTTCTATATGAGTTATATGCAATTAAATTGTCAATATTAATTATAACAATAAGAACATGAACAAGTAAGATTTTCACCAACCAATTGCAGGGTTTTGCCCAGGGGGCCACCATCACGTAACATGCACAGCACGGCAGTTTGAGTTGCCTGTGTACCATGTGTTTCCCAAAGTAAACAGACGTTTGAGTTCCATATGCTTCATGAGGCCCCGGGCTCAAAACTAGCGTGAGTTAAATACAACTCACATGGCAATTAATGTGTTAAACTGTTCCAGCTTTCCCATTATGAGCTGAACTCATTTGTTTCAAAATACACAATTTTTATGCTGCAGAGACACATCTCTAGCAATTATTTCCTTGGAAATTAGAACAAATAAAGGAGACTTATGCTTCTGTAGAGCACAAAGGGTCAATTTCATCATATCTTATCCATCAATGAAGCTTTGTGTTCCAAGCCTGATGACCCTCCAACAAGATATCAAGAACCCTTCTTCTCAAAGTGTCTTCCAAAATAAGGTCATGGTAGAATATAAGTGAGAATATGAAATAGTAGCATGTACTAACTCTATGACATTGGAAAGGACTTAATATTTTGAGCCTCAGATATTTCATCTGGAAAATGCAAAATACCACGGCTGAGTTGTGAGGATAAATATAATATATAAAAATACAGCAGAAATTAGATAAATAAGAATAATTTTGTTAGTGATTGTAGTTGAGATCCATATAATTACCTTTTAGGAGTTCCCAGAAAACTAACTATGTAATTCCTTGAATAATGAATTTAATGGATATGCCTAAATGAATATACCACCTCCCCGTCTGGTTAGCATGAAAACTCCCGGATCCCTGGCAGTTACTCAGGAACCCTGGACAGGGGTAGGGAATGCTCTGACTTAGTCGGCTCCTCTAACTGTGCGATTCAGCCCCGGCCCTCAACTGTCTGAGCTTCTCTCAGGCAGTTGCTGACAATAAGAACATCAAATATCCTCTAGTTTTCCCAAAGAAGCCTTGGTAATATTCCCAGTATGCTTTTTAAAACATCTTCCTCTTTCACCTGACCCATTTTTGCATGGGATATTTTCTCCACCATGTGAGCTAGCTTTAATTAAAGTTTATAATTCTGGGGTGCCTTCCACATACTCCCTGATGAGTGTGATATAAACGGACACAATAAACAGACCATCTAATATTGATAGAATCTACAGCTGCATCTGCTAATTAGGGCCAATAAAGGCTTGGGGGGCAAGAGTTCCCAAGTGATGTTTGTTTAATTAAAGCCTTTGTCTGCCCTACTCAGAAGGGTGAAAAATATTCCACTTAAAATGTACTGAAAACAAACACAGCTATTTGAATGCAGAACATTCCATAATAGTCCCTCCTGGGCTCCGGGAAGGAAACATTTATGGCAAAATAATTTTTTTTCTTGATAATATATACAATACTGTTATTATTTTAATTAAATCAGATAATTGATTCTATTTCCAAATCCACATATATACTTAGGACTAGGTTTGGCCAATAGGCTTTAAGAGGGGAGCAAGTTCAGAGATGATCCAGGAGGATTGGGGCAGGCACCATGCAGTCTCTCATATGTTATCCTATGGATAATGAGCTCACCTGGACCAATTATATAATACTTTCTCTCAATAACAGGCAGAGTATGTACTGTATTATTATCTGCTATATATCATGAAATAAGTTGCACACTGGTAGGATGATGAAGTGGAAAGGGCCTTAGGCAGAGAGACAGGAAACATGGATTTTATTCCTGATGTTACTATGAATTTAGAAAATTATTCTTTGAGTCTTAGTTACTTTATCTGGAGAAATGGAAGTATGTATATTAAGTGAGGACTTTAGCTTGATTTAAATATTCCTGCTTCAGTTTCTTTGATTATACTTTCTTTGAGGGGATTTTTCCAAATATGGCTCATATAAATTGCCAATTTTTAAGCAATTAATATATAAAAGCATATTTTTTTCTCATGTTTCAAATAGTGTTTTTTATTCATTTTGAACTTGCAGCAAAGGAGCAAGCAATAGAGAAAGTGGCTCAAATAACAGGCTTTGTAGACCATATTTTATACAAAAAGAAAGGAAACTATGAATAGAGACCTTGACTAGTTAATTAGCTACAGGACTGTTGTTTTTCACAAAAGCATATATTATAATTAAATTGATAAATTGTTCTTTGATATATCTTGTAGGGTTGCTTTTAATCACTATGAAGAATTTCAATTATCAATGAGTTATAGACATATGTAATGAATAGCTAGTTAATAGAAAGTACACATTAACTATTAGAACCCTAGATAAAAGGTTCTTTGGCTGCACAGGTAGAAGACTCTGATCGACGTAACTGCCCTCAGTTCATAGTTCACCCCTGTGCTTTGCTAGAAACAATAAATACCACATTGCCTTGATTCTAAGATGCACATTATTTTCTTTCCACATTTTAATGTTTCTGAAATCAAGACGCTTCTCAAAAATCAAAGCCAAATAGGACTAGCCTAAGTTGTAACATAACTGTCATTGCCTACATGTTTGCAAATTTAGCCATGCGTGGGGGATGTGTGTGTGTGAGAGAGAGAGAGAGAGAGAGAGAATGAGAGAGAGAGAGAGAATGACAGGGGTAACTTTATCTGACACTCACTCGGTTTAGTTACTTGCACTATACCAGGGGTTAAATTTCAGCGTTTAAATTTGGATCCCTAATTGCTACCAAATATGCTTCCAAAGTGTTACACTGGGAAGTAGTATTGAAAAAAGTTATTATGAATTTTGACACTTCCCTGTGATATATAACAGTCAATAAATAGAAAGCAGTAGATTTGTCAATAATCAGGGTAGGTCATGAAACAGTCAAAGCGAGGAGAGATTGATCTGACCAGGTTATATGCATGAAGAACTGTGACCTCGGTCCCAGAATTCTCTTTCCAAACTTTCTTTTCTCTTTTCTTCCCTTCTTTCCTTTCTTTTTCTTTTCTCCTTTGCCTCCCTACCTCTTTTCTTCTCTCCTTCCTCCTCTTCTCCTTTTAAATAAGTGACTTTATTTTTAATATCATCACATTACTAAAACTTTAATACATATATAAAATTACAAAGAAGAAAAAACATCTCATCACTCAAATATAATGATCAGTAATATTAAGAGTATATCATTCCAAAAGTATCTACATACTTATGTACAGATAAAAAACTATAGATACATTGAAAACAAAATATGTGGGTTGAGCTATGTATTTTTTAAAATTTATTTTATTAAATTTACTTTATCAAAGAAAAATGAAATATAGCAAATGGTTAGATTTACAGAAATATTTCCTTGCTGTGTCAGCTGAAAAGATCTATTAATAGAAACAAGGACATTCAGTTATAACAAACACACCCAACACCAGATCTTGGTTTCTAATACCATTCTCAATCAAATAGGCTACTTAGAGAAATGGCTGATTCTAGGACCAGGATGGGAAATATACAAGATGATCCTGGAGGATTTTGTAGTGCCAGAAAGTTGAGGAAGTGTTCAAAAAAATAAATAAATAAAACCCACAATGATGGAGTATATCAAAGGGATATGGGGCCAATGGAAAGAACTTTAATGACCAAAGCTGAAATGATTTGAACAGCAAAATAAGTAAAGTAGTATTAAACCCAAATTATAAAATAAATGTTCATCAACCACATTGGTTACGAATTAGTTAATTAGAATAAAATTAAATAAAGAAATCTCCATGCAGAAGAGTTTCAACCTCTGTGGACACTTCACCCTCAAGGAAGTAAAATACAATCCATAATTCCTTAAATGTGAGCTGTGCATGGTGTCTTCTTTCTAAAGAGTAAAGCACGAAAAGGGGAAGAATACAGTAGAGAAACCTGACAGACACTACCTCAGTCAGGTGAGTAAAGTTCACAGTGACAAGTTATGTTAAGAGTAGAGACCTTTGATATTATGGGATTAAAATGGCATTTTACTTCTATGATCTTTCTCCCGAAAACTCATAACCCCAGTCTAACCATGAAAAATCCATCAAATCTCAGTTAGGGGACACTCTATGAAATATCTGACCTGTACTCATCGAAATGGTCAAGGTCATCAAAACTAAGGAAAGTCTGAGAAACTATTACGGCCAAGGGGAGCCTAAGAGGACACTATGACTAAATGTAATGGGATATATTAGATGGCATCCTGTGACAGAAAAAGGACATTAGGCAAAAATTAAGGAATTTTAATTAAAGAAAATATGAATTTAAGCTAATAAGAATATATCAATATTGTCAAATGTACCATACTAATGTAAGATGTCACTAATAGGGGAAACTGGATGTGATAGATATATACTTCACTATTTTTCTGTAAATCTAAAACTATTCAAAAGGGAAATTGATCCACATAATTGATTTTTATGTACAACTGACTTTCAGCAAAGGTGCAATGGCAATTCATTGGAGACATAATAGTCTTTTTAACAAATGGTGGTGGAATAGTTGAATATCCATATGGAAAAAGAATGACTATGAACCACACTTCACGGCATATTAAAAAAAACTAATTCAAAATATAGCTGAATCTAAAAATAAAACCTAAAAGTATAGAACATTTAGAAGAAAACATAAAAGATAACCTTCGTGACCTTGGGTTATGAATTGATTTCTTAGATATGACATCTAAAGAACAATCCACAAGAGAACAAATTGATAATTTGTACTTCATCAATATTAGAACCTGTTCTTCAAAAGACGTTGTTAAGAGAATTATAAGACGTGTCAATGGACTGGGAAAAAATATTTCAAAGCTCATATCTCTAAAGAACTTATATCCAGAAAATATTAATATAAAACTCAATACTAAAGCCTAAAAATTCAATAATAAAAAAATTTAAATGGACAAAGACTTGGAGAAACACTTCACCAAAGAAGACATTGTGGTGACAGACACATACATAAAAAGGTGCTTACCATCATTACTCATTAAAGAAGTGCAAAGTAAAACCAAACATGAGATATTGCAATGCAGCTATTAGATAAGCTAAAATAAAAAAAATCGTCCAGTTGCCAAGCATGTCAAGAGAATGGAACTCTAATGCACGGCTGGTGGAAGTGTAAAATGGTACAACTACTTTGAAAGATAATGTTTCAGTTACTTACAAGTTAAACATACACCTACTATGTGATCCAATCATTCATTATTAGGTTTCTACTCAAAAAAATGAAAGTGTATGTCCACTCAAAAACTCATACATGAATGTTCATAGAAGCTTTATTTATACGAGCAAAAACTTGAAACAACCCAAATATCTATTAACAGTGAATGAATAAACAAACTGTGATATATCCATAAATGAAATATTATGCAACAATAAAATGGTATAAATTTTAATACATTATAACACTGATAAATCCCTAAATAATTATGCTGAGTGAAAGAATCCAGACATACATATATGATTCTATGGACATAAAATTCTGGAAAATGCAAATTAGTTTATTGTAACAAAAGCAAATCAGGTATTTCCTGGCAATAGGAGTGGGGTGTGGGCAGAGAGCAGCATGAAAGAAAGGTTACAGAGGGACATAAGCAAACTTTTGTGGACAGTCGATATATTCACTATATTTACTATACTGATGGTTTCATGAGTGTGCACATGTGTCAGAACTTATCAAATTGTATGCTTCATATATATACAATTAGTTAAACATCAATTATACCTCCATATTTAATTTTAAAGTAAGAAAGACCAGAACATCACCCATGTGGATGGGTCTGACACTCCAAATGGATAAAATTAATTCAATACACTTTTCAATTTTGAATGTGAAAAATCTTAGACTTAAACTCTGACACTGAAAAAGATAGGGGTATTTAATTACCTTGTATATAGATACAAACAGGCTAGCAGATAAGAAAACATTTAATGTGTCTTAGTTTTTTATTGCTAACAACATAAAGAAAAGAGGGCTAGAAAAATAAAAGAGGAAAAATAAAAAAAGAGACATGAGAGGGAAGGGAAAGGACAAAAGAGCATGGCTTGGTTTTGACCTACCAACAATTATTCAAGAAGCCAGTGCCACTTTACAATAAGAATTTCCATGAAGAAATTTAGACCTTAACTCTTTTCCTGACATAAAATTTGAGAAAACTTTGTATGAAACTAAGCAGAACAGGGGCTTGTACTGGAAATTCATAGACAGGAATGTAACTCCGGTAACACTAGCAGGACTCATAGTTAGGATGCTCATGATCCCTGCAGACCTCGAGAACAGCCTCAGTGCTCTGAGTACCCTGAGCATGTTCTAGGATTATTACAATTCGATCTGGGACCTTATCAATTCTGTGTATTCATCTCAGCATTTAGTTCAGAGACAGCATGCTGCCCACCTACCGGGTATATGAATTAGTCATGTAGCAAAATGTCCAGGTAGATAGAAATAAGAATTCATGTTAAGAAGTGGAGGCTGCAGGTCCACTTCATATAAACTTTTAATTTTTAAAAATTAAAAAAATTTTAATTTTTAATAGGCTTTAGGTAGAATCTTTTCAGAAGCAACTTCTAGATGTATATATATAAAGTGACCAGACATGTATTGCATTGAGGGAAGGATGAATAGAATCTCTTGAGGTTCAGAATATGCTGTCCCTTTACTTTTTGGTACACAGAACTGGCATCTCTGTTTCCTGTCCTTCCCACAACACACCTAATTGCTTTGCTCAAAGACCATGGATCACACCATCTCTGAGGGAGACTCATAGACTTTAACCTCTGTATTCTCCTATATAGCTACCAGCAGTAGAGCAAAAGTTAGGACCTTTTTTAGTTTGCCAGGAAAAATTATTTTTAGCCAAAGGAGGGATTTCATTATAAGGACACAGGGCAAATTCAGAAAAGTTTCAGTGCTGCTCTGTCTCGAGAAGACAAGGGAGTCAGGTACTAGAAAATGAAATGGCCCATTTCTCATCTCTGCCTGTTTACAGATCTTACTCATTCTTTTCTCCTCTCTCTCTCTCTCCTCTCTCCCTCTCTCTCTCCCCCCACCCCAGATTGATGTCCTATATTTAAATTACTCAAGTTCATATGAATGGACTATTTTCTCTATTAAATTGAAATGATAATATGTGATGGAGAAGAATATGATGATGATGGTGGTGGTGATGGTGATGAAGTACCTACATTCTATGTCTGAAAACAAGAATAATAATACCTATCCAATAGGATTTTGCATAAACTGGACAAAATCATATATGGAAAAAATCCAGCAACGTTCTTGACACATAGTAAATTAAAAATCAAGTAAGGGTCCATTATAAAGGATTTTGCATTCTGTACCAATAATGATATTAGTTAGCATTCATTAAATACTATGTAACAGGCAATTTTTGAATGGCTTTAGGCAAATTACCTTCTTTAATACTCTTAACAACTGTTATGAGTTATTTGCTATAATTATCCTCATTTCCCATATGAGGAAACCAAAATACAGACAGGTTAGTATGAAGTAGAACCTAGAACTGAAGCTACACAGTCTGATTCAAGTGTTTGTGCTCTTAATTTCTATGTTACCCTGACTTCTCAGGTTGAATTTTAACCCAAAGACAATAGTAATTTCTTAAATGTTTAAACCAATGCAGTTTTAGAAATAACTCTAGACAGACTTGGTTTTTATAAAGATCACTCAGATGATAAAATAGGGAATACTTCATAATACAAAGGTTAACTGTAAGTATTGCTAGTGAAATTAAGAATAAGAAGAATCATGTGCCAAGGAATTGGAAATATATGTAACTCAAAATAACCCAGATAAATATATAACCTCCCTGAAACTATTTGATGAATAAAAGGTTCAGACCAACGTTAACCTACATGCTGGTTTTTTACAGAAAGCATAGTTCTCCCTCTTTTTTCTTGTGAGGCAAAATCTAGCTTAATGACAGGACTAGAGACTTTTGAGTTACTGACAACATGCCAAGCCTTGGGATAAAACAGCCTCAGTCTCATGAAGAGATCAGTCAGATATTCGGCATCTCCAGGATTAGACTGCAAGGGATATATGAGGCCTGAGTTTAAATATCTCCAAAGCACAGGCACTTGAAGGAAGTAACTATGTGCTGCAAATTCTACACCCTAACAATTGCGATTGGAAGAAAGCCTAATAAAAAATGTTTCCTCTTTATACCAGCACAGTCTCACCTTCCGTTTGTAAGCTGATGACAAAAACTTCAAATTTTTTGTGGCAATAGGCCTTCATTTTTCAATTTCTCTTCTCTCTTTCTCTCTCTTATGCATACGCCCATGTGCATATATGCATGTACATACATATATATACATGCATACATGTACATATATACATACAACACACGTGTATACACAAATACATACACATACATATTCATGTATTCTTTAATGATTAAAAATGTTTTCTTTGATGTATTATGTTTAAATAAATTCAATTCCTAAGAACATGAATATTCTTTTGTATCCTTTCATATAACTCGGAGTTCTCTTTGGTTCTTTGTATTACTTAGTAATTTAATTTTGACTTTTGAATTTTTTCGAAGTCTGCTCAGAGCCTGCCTCTCTAAGTGACAAATTCAGGGCAATAAGAAATAGCCTTTTTTATTTCTAATAACACAGGTTTGTTTCATGCTATTTTAGTCCCTCTTTATTTCTATAGGACATGATAGGATTGCTGTTCTGATCACAAGAAGAATGAAGTCCATCTTCTCCCTCATTGTGAATCAGTCTAATTTTCAGAAGTGGGGATATTGGCCTAGATATACTGAAGTTGTCTGGTCACTTCTCTGACTATACTTACAGACATTATTATATGGGATATTACTCCATTATATAATCTCTCATTGACCTCTAAATATATTCCCATACTTCATACTTCAGAATGTCAGAGATCAATATGAGGTTTATATGGCAATTATTTCCCACAGATTCACTATCAAGACCTAGAAATAAACATGACTAAGTAAGTCACTTCATGTGTGTGCATGAAGCAAGGGTCTATGTAGAAAAGGCAAAGAGGTTTATTACCCATCATAAAGGAACTAAGGAGATACTAGCAATTTTTTCTTTATTAGATTTTGTAGCCATATTTGGAATTGGTCATCCCAGAGTGTCTTTAGTTACCACAAAGTCCTGCCTTGCAGAAGGTCTACTCCTTCTGTGCCCTTATTTACTTTTATGCAGCACAAGAGAATAATTCTCTTTTTCCTCTTCATCTGCTTATCCAAAACATGACATGATGAGGTGACTTTTTAGAGTATATTTAACTGCTTCTCTTTGAAACAATATTTGAGTTTAAGCACAGATGAAATTAAACTACAATTTAAAGATGTTTAATTAGTAGATGGGGCCATTTGTATTATTCATATGTAACAAATATATCTTGAGTACCAATTGCATGCCAGCAATTGTGTTAAGTGTGAAAATCTATCACCTGAATTCTACTTTTTCTTAGGAGGTAGAAAATTAGAAGAGAATGTTGCTTCCACTCTAATAATTAGAACAAGTTGAATAATATACAAAATTATAGATATTCTTTGAGCCTATTAGAGAACTGAGAGCACAAAGTAACCTAATGAACCAAAATCCAAAAGGGCCAAGCCAAGCCTCTCTGATAAGAGAAAGAACCTACCTTTGAAAAATGAAAGGAGGAGGAAGCTGCTATAGATGTGGGTAAGAAAGATAGATAAGATGTTAATTATTTTTTAAATGCTGATCTTTACATCTACTCACTAACTCTTTTTCTTGGGCCTTCACCAAGAGCTCATAAGAAAGATTGGGCAGAAAAGAAGAAATAAAAGAGACTCAGTGGTACGAATGTGCGTAGCTACCTCAATCTTATGGTGAACAAAGATAATTGAGTGAAACCTTCTGCATCCCAGGCACTGAGTTCTAGGTGATGGCATTCAATCACTGGAGCAAAGCAAGGATTAGTGCAAGAGATAATTCCTCTCCAGAGACAGGGGCACAGGGCCCACTGAAGATTGCAGAAGAACTACAAGAAACCCTCCATCATGCCAGGCCTCACAACAATTATGAAGGAGAATTACTCTACCACTGGGGAATTTGAAAACAGTAGTGCAAAGAACATAACTAATGCAATAATGAGGCCCAGATCTAACTCTATACAGACTGCATTGACCCAAACCTTCAAACCAGCAGCCTGACAGATGAAAAAGTATATTTGGTTACAGGGCATACATAATATTTACCTCAACCTCCACTGTTCATTGCAACAAAGTCTGACATTCAATTAATAATCATGAGAAAAATACCAAAATACATGATTCACAGTCAATAGATAAGGCATTTGATAGAACCTGAGTCTGATAAACCAAGACATTGCCTTCATGTTGACTTATCAGATAGGAACCTCAAAATAACTATTATAAATATGTTAAAGTTAGTGTTTACTTGCAAAGTTGAATAACAGATGGGGAATTTCAGGAGAAATATGGAAATTATTGAAAAGAGCCAAGTGGAAGTGCTAGAAATGAAAAGCATAATGTCAGACATGAAGAATTATTTATATAAGCTTATCAGTAGAGTGTATATGTATATATGTGTGTGTGTGTGTATATATATATACTGATATATATATGTGTGTATATGTATATATACTGATATATATATATGTGTGTGTGTGTATATATATATATACTGATATATATATATCAGTAGTATAGTAAAGAATCAGGCCGGGCATGGTGGCTCATGCCTGTAACCCTAGCACTCTGGGAGGCCAAGGCCAAGGTGGGAGGATCTCTTGAGGTCAGGAGTTTGAGACCAGTCTGAGCAAAAGTGAGACCCTATATTTACTGAAAATAGAAAAAACTAAACAGGTGTGGTGGCACACACCTGTAGTCCCAGCTACTCAGGAGACTGAAGTAGGAGGATTGCTTGAGCCCAGCAGTTTGAGATTTCAGTGAGCTATGATGATACCATTACACTCTAGCCTGGGTGACAGAGAAAGATTCTGTCCCAAAAAGAAAATAATCAGTGAACCTGAAGACAAGTCAGTACAAATTATCCAAAGTGAAATACAAAGAGAGAAAGAGTGAATAAAAATGAAATAGATAATCTGATATCTGTGGAAAATATTAAACAATATAACATATTAAGATCAGAGTATCAGAAAAATACAGGGAATTAGAGATCAGAATAAATATCTGAAAGGATAACAGTTGAAAATGCTCAAAATTATGAAAGACAACTCACAGATACTAGGAGCTCAGAGATACCTGAGCAGGATAAACAAATATATATAAAAAAAACCACAAATGCATAAACATATCACAATCAAACTGCTAAGAACCACAGATAAAGATAAAATATGGAAATCAGTCAGAAAATAAAAAAATATTTTATACAGGGAAACAATAGGAATTACAGCTGACTTCTCATCAGAAACAATTGAGAACAGAAGATAATGGAATGACATCTTTAAAGTACTGAAACGAAAATACTGTTGTCTTGCAATTCTATCTCCAACAAAAATATTCTTCAAAATTAGAATGAAATAAAAACATTTCAGATACACAAATACTAAAGAACTCATCTCCAGCAGATCTTCACTTCAAAACATGCTAGAAAAAGTTATATAGACTGAAGAGAAATTTCTATTGGATAGAAACCTGGTTCTGCAGGAAGGAATAAGAAGCATCAGAAAGAGTAATATTAGAAAGCTTTGTTTATAGTATTTCTAGTTTTATACATATATATCATCAAATCATTGTATAGACTATTGGCAGTTTAAAGCAAAAATTATAACAAAGAAATAAGGGGTTTTAATGTATGTATACAATGTGAGTAAAATGTATGTTTAAAAAAGGTTAACAAAAGCCAAAAGTGGGAAGGTAGTAATTGAAAATATACTGTTGTAAAATTCTTAAATTGTACATAAAGTGATGGAATATTTTTAACATAGTCTGTGATAAGCCAAGTGCACATATGATAATCTCAAAAGCAGTCTCTTAAACACACACACACACACACACACACACACACATGAATTACTACAAAGTCAGTAAAGGAGATAAAATAGGCTCTTAAAAATATTTAATTCACTCAAAACAGGCAGGAAAGAAAGAACAGAGGAATATAGAGCATATGGAACACACAGAAATTAGACACCAAGATGGAAGACTTAAATATAACCATTTCAATAACTACATTACATATAAATGGAGTCAACACACTAACACAATTCATAGATTATCAGGCTAGATTTAAAAAATGACCCCAGCTATATATTATCTATAAGTAATATGTAAAAGCACGAACAAGTTGAATAAAATGATTTAAATAGTATACCTGTCAAATAGTAGGCATAAGAAAGTGGGTGTGACATGTGATTCAAAAGTTGCCTACCTGATGACAGTTTGCTATTGGAATCAGTTAGCCTTCCCTTTTTGACATATCTGTATTTCTGAATATAACTTCTTATACCTCCATTTCTGTGCTCATGACATATTTTATTTGCCTCCACTTCTACTTTTCATAGAAAATCACCCATGTATTTTTCTGATTGTTTATTATGAACCTAATGCTATGAAACAAATAAAATTGAATTCATTAAATTCAAAAAAGTTTACAATCTCTTTAGGAAAGCATGATACAGAAACAAATAATAAGTGTTAAATGATTTGGTAGGGGTAGCTCATTCTATAGAAATTTGGGGGAAAAAGTGACAAGGATGAAGATGAGACTTAGTGCTTTGAAGATACCAATAGCCTCCTAATTGTTCTATTTCCAGTCTTGACCTTATGCTTAAACATTCCTTAACAACAGATGATAATATTACCAAAGTAAAGACCTGATTATATTATTTCCCTACACAAAATCCTTCTCCCTTTGAACTCATCCTCACCAGCAGGTGGGTCTATTTGTTATTGTTAAATCCAAGGTATGTGGAGTGAAACCCAGACCCAAAGCTTCAGCCTTTCTTTTTCCCAGAACCTTGAACATCCTCCTAATTTGTACTGTAGTTCCCCCCAAAGCTGGGGCCCATTTTCCTGGGTCTAGATACCATGCTTACCTATTACTTTGCTGGGTCCTGACACTGGGCCTTTGTACTTCACTCAGGCACTAACTAACTGGGAATTTTTAGCCAAAATTTAGAGCAATGTTACTGCCCTCGTTTGTGCCCAAGAGACTCCTGCAGCCAAGTTCCATCACCTGTAGAAGATGCTCCATTGAAATATCTATGCTGCCTGGGTCACATGACCTTGTTTCACTGGAATCCATAAACTGAACTGCTACTTCCTTTTATTCTGCACCAACTCACATGTGAGATCCTAGATTGCTTCATAAGCATAGGGAGAAAGAACAGAGGATGATAGGAGAAAATGTGCACAAGACTGAATTAAGACAGAATTATTATCAAATTGACAGACAGTGAGTTAATGCTATTAGCTTTCTTCTCTTTACAGAAGAGAGACTATTCTGCCTCCTTGTCTAATAATAAAGACCGCAATTAGAGGTCCCAGAGCACTAAATATGAGGCTATGGGTTAGAGGGATCCCAGTTAACAAACATTCTCTAGGAAAAATGAACATGGTGCTAATATATGGCAGCAGGACACATCTACATAGGGGCATATTTGTAAACAACCAGGACCACACTTGTTCTCTAATCATATATCAGTCACGGAAAGTATAATTATCTTCAAGAAGAGTATAAAAGTACGAATGTTAAAGAAAGCATAAATAATTCTCCAAGTCTTTATTTGCTAAGAGTGTTGTGAGATTTGCTGTCAGGCACAGTTAAAGGAAGAATTGCTAACTCAAGTCCTACTACATTGCATTTCAGAAAATATACATTGAAAATAGTGTGGCATGAGGGAAAGAGAATAGGCGTAAGTCTAGAACTGTGGGCTCAAGCACTGATTATTCCAAATACCCTGAGCCAGGCTCTTGTTCTCACTGAATCTCAGTTTTTACATCTGTAAAATGGGATTTAAAAACCTGTCTTATCTCATAGGATGTTTTTAAGAGCAATATAAATAACATATTACCATTGAAAAGGTAGTTATTTTCTCTATTATTATTGCCATTTAGACAGGCATGGTATCACAATATCAGGTAAAAAATGTCTTTTTTTTTTTGGCCGGGCGCGGTGGCTCACGCCTGTAATCCTAGCTCCCTGGGAGGCCGAGACGGGCGGATTGTTTGAGCTCAGGAGTTCGAAACCAGCCTGAGCAAGAGCAAGACCCCATCTCTACTAAAAATACAAAGAAATTAATTGGACAACTAAAAATATATAGAAAAAATTAGCCGGGCATGGTGGCACATGCCTGTAGTCCCAGCTACTCGGGAAGCTGAGGCAGGAGGATCGCTTGAGCCAGGAGTTTGAGGTTGCTGTGAGCTAGGCTGACGCCACGGCACTCTAGCCTGGGCAACACAGTGAGACTCTGTCTCAAAAAAAAAAAAAAAAAAGTCTTTTTTTTATTTTCCATTCTTGTGATACTTCACTTAGTAGAATGGGCTCCAGCTCTATCCAAGATAATACAAGAGGTGCTAGATCGCCATTGTTTTTGGTGGCTGAGTAGAACTCCATGGTACACACATACCACATTTTATTAATCCACTCATGTATTGATAGGCACTTGGGTTGTTTCCACATCTTTGCAATTGTGAATTGTGCTGCTATAAACATTCTAGTGAAGATGTCTTTTTTTTACATGTAAATGGTTATTAAGTATTTTAAATCCTTCACTTACTAAACAGGAGATTTGAAGATCAGCTTTTGAGGCCAGAGTTTTGTGCAGAGGCCAAGATAATAGAGCTGCCAGCTACAAAGTACTACAGCAAGTGCCAAAAACACTACTCGTTTTTGAATGGGAAAATGTTTCTGCCAAACTAAGTCTTAAGGGTTTTTATAGTTCTTTCCCATATGTTCCTATGAAAAGGTCATTTTTCATATCTCATTTTTGAATGGGGCTGTCAGAATAACAAGTTTCAACTTTATTCCAAGCCTGGGAAATCAGTCTAGTTAAAATGAATTTGAGGATATGGAGTATTTTTAGGGAATTCAGTGAATTATGTCTTGAAGTCATGGATAGCATGGATTGAAATAAGCATAGGTGATTGATGTCCAGTTTATAGTTGGCCCATCCAGTCTGCTTCTGTATAGGCAGCTCCCAGACTAACACTCCAGTACACCACCTTCTGGGGACAATCAGGCAATATTTCAAATATTTGATTATCAGTCATGCAATGACTGACTAGAAAATGCCATTTTCACTCTTAGTCATCCCCACCCCATGGTCAGATTAGGAAAAGGAGAAGGAGACTTGTTAAAGCAGACCACAAAAATCTCTAAATTCTAGGCAGCTAGAATCTTGTATGGTCTGGGGAGGAACTAGAGCACTGAACTAGAGTACAGGTCCCTGCCTCTGCCAGGAGGAAGGGGCATTATTTTCCTGTTCTTATATTGGTATTCTGCGGGCCAGCAGGGCCTCTGAGAGATTGAAGTGTTACAGTACATAGGTCTGAGTTTCTTAGAACTGGTATGAAATTTCTAATAAATAAAAATTCCTGGAAAGTTATACAGTAGGACTGAAGTATCTTCAAGGAATTCAGGCTTCCAAAAAGGTAATGTTTTAAAGAACAATTGATAGGTTACTGCAAACAAATACACCTGTTTTGAGTTTATATTCTCCGTATTTGAGATTCCACACTAAATCACTTATACCTCATGAAGGACTTTGCATATTACTCAAATAGGAAGCTACATCCCTCACAATATTTGTCACCCAACTTCCATAAAACCCTACCAGCCAAGAAAGATTGTGCTTAGTTTAAATTTCTGTAGCCTACATTATGAAAACCATGGATTTATTAAATATACATTTCTAGAATTACTAGCCCTATCCACCTTGAAATATTTCTGAGCTACCAGAAGCTAGTTAAGAATTTTAAGTAGGGATGTGACATTGTCACCCTGCTGTGGTAAGGACTGAGAGGGCATGGCTAGAAGGGTGGAGGTATGTGAAGAGGTTGCAACAGTGACACGAGTTACAGAGCTGAGCTGAGACTGATATAACAGGTATTTAGAAATCAGAATTAGCAGGAGGTCATGATTAATTGAATGCTGGGGGTGAAGAAGAAGAATAAATATAATACCTAAGTTTCTGATTTTGAAAATTTGGTAAATAGTGGTGCCACTAACTGAAAAGATAGAAATGAGCTTTCTTTGGGGACAGGGAAATGATATGTTCATGTTTGCTCATGTTGCATTTATCTTCATGTAACAAATGCAGAATGAGGGACCTGGTTGAGAGTCATGGGAGGCAGTCTTCATCCTGACTGCAATGATCCTTGCCTCCCGGTATTCAGGCTTTATGTAATGCCATCTCCTTGAGTAATTTGCTTCTGACCAATAGAATATGGAAACATTGAGGATATATCTCTCTCATGACTAGATCATGAATCCCATCTTGCTAGTACACTCTCTATTGCTTTCACAGCTTGCACACTTCGATGGAGCAAACTGTCGTGTTAGAGAGGACTACGTGGCAAGGCACTGAGAGTGGCCTCTGGTCAACAGCCATCCAGGAACTCAGGACTTTCATTTAGGTTCATGCAAGGAACCAAACTGCATTTACAATCTCTGAGTTAGCATTTTCCATGTGAGCCTTCAGGTAAGACGCTAGACCATGGGCTGATACCTTGAGTGTAGCCTTGTGAGAGACCAGGAAGCAAAAAAAAAAAAAAAATTCCAGCAAAACTGTGCCTGGATTTCTGACCCACAGAAACTCTAAGATAATAAATATGTGTTGGTTTAAACAACTAAGTTTTTGGATAATTTGTTAGGCTGCAATAAATAGATAACCAAAACAGGTGCTCTGGAGATGAAGGCTAGATTTCTGGGACTCCCCAGCAAACAGATAATATGCACTGAGTATGAATAAGCTCACTGAGAGATAATGTGCCAGTGATGGGAAAGGAGATTGGTGCAAGAGGTAGAGGAATAGTAAAATTTAAGGAATGGATGAAGGACTAGGAGCCTGAAAAGAAAACCGCAAATAAATAGAGATCTGAAAGCCGGGAATCACAAGGTTAAGGAAGGCATGACCAAAAAAGAAGTGCTGAGAGACTGAAAACTGCTGTCAGCAGCAAGGTGAATTCATTCACCTTGATGTGAACAAATTCAAAGTGACTTTGTGGAAAGCAGATTTCAACAGATTGAGGAGAACACATAAAGTAAAAAGGTAAAAGAAACTTCATTGAAGACGCTTAGACGTTGAAAGAAGGAAAGAGTAATGTGATACTTGCAGTAGGTGAAAAGTTGGTGGCTTTTTTAAGGGGAGAGAGACTTGAGCATATTATGTGATGAGGCCTTCTTGGTCATGCAAATTTTGATTACATTTTCTGTTATTTATAGCATAGCTGTTATTTATAACAAAGACAATAAAGGTAATAACTTATTTAGCCATTTATAATCCTCCTGCCCTTTTGAAGGCACTTATATGACCATTTGCATTTTGCATAACAAAACATAGCATCATTTTTCCCACATATAACATAAATATTTCTTAATGTTATGTTGGGGGAATAGTTATTTTTAATATTGTACTGTCAAGCTCATTACTATAAATGATCTATTTCCTATTTGTTGGATCTCTAGGTTGTTTCCAACTTTTTATAACTGTAAATAATGCTGTGATTAATGGCACAAAGTTACTCCAAAACGAAAACAGAGAGGCTTCCCATAATTGTTTTCTGGACACTTGCCAAAGTCAGCATTCTTCATTCTAAAAGGCTCTGAACTGAATTCAATAAAAATTCATGCAAAAACTGCTGGGGTTCTTTCTTTTTTATTCTTTTATTATACCAAACTTTTATAAGCCTGGCAGGTGGGTATTTGAAGTATACAGAAAGAGATCATTGAGTGTCCAGATTTAAACTTTCTGTGAAACCAAATATATTCTGCAAACTGATGTTTCTACCACTATCCTGAGGTACATGAAACACAGCAGAGAGGACCTCAATAATCTTATTTATTTATTTTATGTAGGAAGGAATGTTGCTGTCCCTAATACCTCCCTTGCTATTGCACTCGCAAGCAAAATAATCCATTTCCCCTGGAGGGCTGAGTGTGCTGCCAAAAAGTATCTTTCATTAGAGCTTATAACAATTGTTGCAAATCTGCTAAATGTTAGGTTTGCCAAATCCTTCCTGAGAATCGCTATCACATTTCTGGTAAGACACTTGTTGAAGGGAAAAGCTTGTACTGCTTTTGCTGAAAGTCAACATGTTTCAAATAGAGCTTGTCATTCCTTGCTTACCACCTCCCTCCTGACTTCTATTCTCTCTCTATGAGACTACGCTTCTTTTACTTATCCTAGTTTAAGATGCTGAAGGCATCGTCACTATCAGAGCTTGTGCAAGTATGACAGTTAGCTACAAAAAGATAAGGAAGGACAAAAGGGACCAGGACCTGAAAAATCCACACACTCATTGGGAAAGCACAGGAAGGACATCCTGAGGGAAGTAAAGCAGTAAGGGACTGTGGTGCTACAACAAAGAGACCTGGGTTTGCGTCCCAAGAAAATGGATGAGCTCTGTATTTGGGGGCAAGTTACTTAACTGGTTTTATTCGTGATCCATAAAACAATTTATACAAGAAACTGAAGGAGACGTTGTATGGAATGGGCTTACCACACTATCTAGCACAAAGTATGACTTTGAGAAATGGAAGATGTTATTACCAATAAAGACAGAATGGACTGGGTACAAAAATAAAGTGTAATTTAGAAGTGTCCACTGGTCAGCCAAGGTGAACAGGCAGCAGCAAGCTCCTGGGGTGGGTCGGGGAGGCAGTGGTGCTGCTCCTGTGGAAGGCAGGAGCACAGTGATGGGGACCCCAGGCCCTGAACAAAATGCGGAATTCCTGAAGGCAGACAGTGGGAATCAGAGAAAGTCTCTCCACTGGTAGGAGTGTAGTTACCAGGTGTGGTTTTACTGGTCAGAGTCTCGTGACTAGAGATGATGATAGCATGAGCAAAACTACATCTTAACCCCAGAAAAAAACAAAACAAAGGGCTGGGAACTGAGAGAGCCACCCTTGGTGGCTCAGGGAAGAAATGGGGAGCTCCGTTTCCAAACAAGGTCTGACCCCAACTGAGATTATAACTCGAAGTTTAGTTGTCTAACTGGTGCAGCCCTCTGAATCCCACATGCCAAGCCTTTTCAATGGTTCCTCACAGCATATAACTGAAAGAAAACAGTAAAAATATCTGCATTTTGGAAAGGGTACTTTTGTGCCTATACATATACAACCTTACTGTTTTGGAACTTATAATTTCCATCAGTCTGCTGAAATTTTGTGCAAAATGTAGCATGACTATGTTCATTTTTGTGGGGGTAGGATCCATAGTCTTCATTGGTCTCAGAAGGACCCATAACCTAGCAGGGATGAAGGATCAGTGCTTTAAACAAATGCTTTTGTATGTAAAAGTATCACAATCTACCCCTTTCCTTTTTATCCTTACTTGATCAAATGTTTGGTGAGATGAATGGTGTGTTTGTCTTCCATGGCAGAATTTTCTCACATGCACAGGCTTCCAACCATTACTGTAACTTCCCATCAGCTTCCCTTATTTTTTTTATAAGGTTCGTCACAATTTCTGGTTCACTAATAAGTCCTATTTTTATAAATTGTGGCTACGTATTTAATACATTTCATACCTCTTTACAGCCATGTCAGTGGATTCCTATTGGGTGGGGGCCACTGCAGAATGAGCTCAATCTCTTATGTTGAAACTGAAGGCAAGTGTCTTCAGCTTCTCTCATTGCTCCTACCTTCCCCCACTCCTTTGGCCTTTCACTACTCCTCTTGATTTTTCCACATCAGTTCAAGTTCCTTATCTTGGGAATCCTCTGGGATTACTTCAACCCTCAGAATTCTTTCCCTCCTCTAAAGTATATAACATTTATTTGATGCCAGGAAAGAGTGTAAAGCAGTTAGCATGTTGTAGACCAGGCTTTTTCAACCTCAGCACAATTGACATTTTGGGCTGGATAATTCTTCGCATGGAGGCCTGTCCTGTGCATTGTAGAATGTTTAGCTGTATGCATGGCTTCCACCAACTAGATGCAGTAGCATACCTCCCTACTCACCCCGAGTATAACAACCCCAAATGTCTACAAACACTGCCAAATGTCCTGAGGAGCAAGATTGCCTCTAGTTAAGAACCACTGTTGAAGAATGATCACCATGTATCAGGTAATGTGCTGGACTCTGTGCAGATTTTATTTCATAGTCATATTCTACTTTCCTACCTTTATTCTTCTCTTTAATTTGGTTCACTCGCTTATTTTTAATTTATCTTACATTCCATCTTTACCTTTGTAAAGCGCTTTAAACCTTATTTTAAAACAAGGCAAGTTGTATATAAACACTCATTGCTTTGGTTTTTTTAAACCTTGCGCGGCTCTTGAAAATAGATATTAGCATTACCTTTTAACAGGCAGACACTGACAACTAGAGATCTCTGCTTAATAACTGAACAAAGTCCAAATAACAAACATTGGAGGAACAAAGACTCAATATCAGGATTGCCTGATTCCAAAGTCCATGATATTTTCATGGCACAATGCTATTTTTTAACTGATACATATTTATGCATATCTATGGGGTGCCTGTGGTATTTTGATACATGCATACAATGTGTAATGATCAAATAAGGGAATTTAGGATATCCCATCACTCTTAACATTCATCGTTTCTCTGTGTTGGGAACATTTCTATCTTCTCTTTTAGTTAATTTGAAATATACAATATATTGTTAACTATAGTCAGCCTATGGTGCTATCAAACCCTAAAACTTACTCCTTCTATCTAATTGTATGTTTGTATCCATTAATCAACCTCTTTATCTCTCTCCCAACCCTCCCCCCAGCCTCTGACAATTATCATTCTACTATCTACCTTCATGGGATCAACTTTTTTAGCTCCCACGTATGAGTGAGAACATGCCATATTTGTCTTTCTGTGCATGGCTTATTTTACCTAACATAATGACTTTCAGTTCCATCCACCTTGCTGCAAATGGCAAGATTTCATTCTTTATTATGACTAAATAGTATACCACTCTGTGTGTGTGTGTGTATATATATACATATATCACATTTTGTTTATCTATTCATCCATTGATGGATACTTAGGTTGACTACATATCTTGGCTATTGTGAATAGTGCTGCAATAAACATGGGGTTGCAGGTATCACTTTGATATACTGGTTTCCTTTCTTTTGGATAAATACTTAGTAGTGGGATTGCTGGGTTGTATGATCATTCTAGTTCTAGTTCTCTAAACTGTTCCTGTGATGTCTGTATGAATTTACATTACCACCAGCAGTGTATTAGAGTTCCCTTTTCTCTGCATCTTCACCAGCATTTATTTTTTGTCCTTTTGATAATGGCCATTTTAATTAGGGTAAGATAATATTTCTCATTGTAGTTTTGACTCACATTTTTTTGATGATTAGTGATGTTATTTTTTTCATATCTGTTGGCCATTTTCATGTCTTCTTTTGAGGAATGCCTATTCAGATCCTTTGCTCAATTTTTAATGGAATTATTTGTTTTCTTTTGAGTTCCTGTATATTCTACATGTTAGTCCCTTGTCAGATGAATAGCTTGCGAATATTTTCTCCCATTCTACAAGTTGTCCCTTCACTCTGTTGTTTCCTTTGCCCTTTACCATGCAGAAGGTTTCTAGTTTAATATCGTTCCATTTGTCTATTTTTGGTTTTGTTGCCTGTGCTTTTGGGGTTGTAGCCATAAAATCTTTGCCTAGAGTAATGTGCTGGAGCATTTCTCCTATGTTTTCATCTAGTTGTTTTATGTCTTACATTTAAGTCTTTAATCCATGTTGAATTGCTTTTTGTATATGGTGAGAGACAGGGGTCTAGTTTCATTCTTCTACATGTGGATATCCAGTTTTCCCAGCACTATTTATTGAGGAGGGTGTCCTTTCCCCAGTCTATGTTCTTGGTGCCTTTGTCAAAAATCAGTTGACTGTAAATACATGAATTGATTTCTGGGTTCTCTATTTGCACAATGCTATTTTGTTTACTTTTTTTCTGTATGATCATCCTTTTTACTCAACTGAATTTTAGCCTGCAGATCTAGGATCATATCTGCTATCTCTTGGCAAGTGTCCATTTCTTATGATGGCATAGAAATAGTCAATCTAAAGGAAAAGCAGGCTTTTTAGTTCTTCAGAAACCTCACAAAAGAGACAATGGGGGTACAAAAATTTGATACTAAAAGCATTCATTTTCCATCATTTATCTTAAACTACACTGAAACTATTTGATACTTTTGAAGATTCAGAAAATATATTACAGAAAAAAAATAAATCATCAATGATTACTTTAATGCACAACCTTAGCTTCATGGCATTTCCCTCATTTCCTCAGGAGGAGGTTATTTCTCCAACTTATTTCTTCTAATTGATTGCTAGGATTTCAATCTTTTTAGGCCTTTTGCATTAGAGGAAGGAACAAGTATGCTATTTTTTTTTTTCTCAATTTGGGGAGTTCAAAGTTTATCACATTCTTTCCCCCTTTAACTTACAGAATTGAATTTCAAAAAATAAATTGTCTTTTAGGACATAGAATTCAATATCAAAGTATTGCAATAGCATCACATCCTCAAAGTTGGAAAAGGAGAGGTTAAATTTCTTCTACTAACTCTTAAAAGACATTTAAAGAATAGGGATCTTGATAAATGGACTTCTGAAAGGAAAAAGGAAGACATCAACAAAGGCATGTGTTGCATTTTCTGCCTAAGGTTTAGGTTATTTCAGGCAATTATAGTTTGCTTCCACCAGGATGACATACTATGACCAGAAAGTCTGCAGAAGTTGAATTTATTTTATAGCCCAGGCAATTTCAGGCAAATTCACACTTTCAATCAGAAATACAATTCAATGAGGTCAATATTTTACAGCTAGTATTTCATTAGGCCTTGTGGCTAACTGACCCACCACCAATACACAATTTCCGGTACACACACTTACCATCAGAGCAGAAGAATCCAATATTCCCAAAGCTCTCCAAACTTGGTCAGGAAGTTTCTATTAATACTTAACTTTAGACCAAAAATAAACCTTTATTAGAGGGAAGAGAGATAAATATATTCCCATTACTATATTTAGAGAAAAACCATTAAAACTTCCAAACCACACATGGATTGGCACTTGAGTACTTGCCTCCAAGAGATAAGAACAGGATTTCTGAGGGCTGGAAAGGATCTTAGAAATGATTTCACAGAACAAGGTGAGTTTATTGCTCTCACAGCATTTAGACAACATTTAGGAAGAATGAAAACATTCTTTCACCATTTTTCTTAACTGAGAGGCAGCAGCAGGCACAGTACAAAGTTCCGGACATACTGAGGTCTAGATTTATCTTCATTAGCTGGAAGCTCGGGCATGTTACTTTACCTCTTGCAGTCCATTTTTAATGACAGAGGTGGACTAGATAATCTTCCAGCATGAATGTTATGTGGATCTATTAAGCTTACTTTATCCTAATGCTGTTTGGAGCCCGAGTAGGAAGATCGAATTGTCACAATCTTAGATTAACCTTAGTCTTTTTTGCTTCAAAGTTGCAGTGACTTTTCCCTGTCTGGGTCCAGTTACTCATCTCTGCTGTAGCTTTCCAAGCTCCAGCATCTCTCAGACTTGTTCTCCCCTCCCTGCAGGCAGAACACAAGCAATGATCAGGAAGAGGAATATCAAAACTCTGTATTACCCTGCCTCTCCCCAAAAATCATCTCCCTGATTCACAAAATTTTTGAAGGCTTTTCTCTATGGGTTTCCTGTGCCAGTGTTCCTCTGTATGTCCTTTTCTCCTTTAAAAAAAAAAAAAAAATCTCATTAAGACCTTTCTTTGCCCTCTCATAGTAGTGTACAGTTTATTTATAGAACACACTTTAGCTGCGTCCTCATAGTAAAAGATTTTATAATTTGAATTCAGAAAAAGATGACTTGAGTAATAATACTTATAAACTTTTTACTAGATGCCAAGCACTGTTCTACATACTTCACACATATATAAAAGTGTTTAACCCTCAGAGAACTTTATGAAGTAGGTACATCTATCCCTTACTATCCAAATCTATTCAGTTCCTGAGTTCCGTGAGCAAGTTTTGATGGCCAAAAAAACTGCATTATTTCTACTTATTTTTACTATCACCACTTGGGGTGGTTAAAAGCCTGAGCTCAAATAGCAAGTAATTTATTTTAAAAAATGCACATGCAAATCAATTTGGTTCCCTTGATGTGACAGCAAGGGTTTAGAGGGGAAGAATTTAAGACAATGAGAGGTATGTATACCATTATCTCTCTTTTGCAGATGAAAAAACTGAAGCACAGGTAAGTTAAGAAAACTGCCTGACATTTCATAGCTAGAAAGTGGCAGAGCCAGCAGTCTTAACCAGGCACTACAGCTCCAGAGTCATGCTTGTGCTAGACTGCCCAGCTAAACATTATTTTCTTTCTTTGTGGCCTGTGGTATCATCCATGCACATTATCCCTGTAGATTTTCTGGGAATCTTTGGGGAGGTTAGCCACAGCTCCATTCCACTTTTTCTAGAGCTCAATTTGTCAATAGACTCTGATTATATGTTCTATTAGCACTGATATAAACAAGTCTTAGATACTAAAACTTGCCGTTTTGTGCAGCTTAACAGTCTAATCACATGTCTTTAATGAGTTCTGCAATATCGATGAAATAAGTGACCTTACAAAAACAGGAAAAGCAGAGTGCTACAGTATGTAAATCAGGGTTGAATGTAGTGTAACTTGAGCTCTGGTTTTGGGCAATCCTTCTTGCAATCTCTAAAAACTCAGGACCCCTTCAAACTATCGCTTGTCCTCAACTAATCATGCTTGTAAGATCTAACTTCCCATAGCCAGTTAGGTTCACGCCTGTATTTAGCCTTTTAATATTTCCTAAAGTAGTAAATGCAGAATGCTAGCAATGAATTTACCAAAGAGCTCAGTCAGGACTCTTATGCGATCATGCAGAAACACCAATGCTCTGTGTCTTCATGAGTTGCTCTCATATGTTGTCAGCTGACTGTCATCCAACTAGAAAACCAGAGGATAAACTCATTCTTACATGTCCAATAAAATCTTGTCTGTTAAACTGACAGCTGGTAACTTTATATAGATCTTAAGAGTAAAAAAATATTCATGCTTGATTTCAAAAGTCTGTTTACATTTTCACCTAGCAGCAAGGCTGAACATAAATTAGGACTAAACTTACATTCAATCAGTAACAGGTAACAGAAATGTATCATGTTAGAGACTTTCCAGTGATTAGGGGCCTGGCTATGCCTCCCATTCAGAGTATCTGCTTCTGTGTCACAGTGTGGTGAAAAAGTCAAAGGTACGTGGCACCCCAACAGGAGGCCCAAGAAGCCACACCTTAAACATGGTGCATATTTCTGAAGCACCACTTCAGTTTAAGGAAAATAAAAATATCATTGTAGACAATGCAGAAAATACATGGGTTTAAGACAAAACTCTAAGACTCAAAATGTCAAGGTGAAATTTCTAAGTATGCAGCTAGTATTCCTGGTGATTAGGGATACTCTGATGGGCAGGGCTGAGAGTCAGTGTTCTAAGGTGTTGAAGGAGATCTGGATTTAGAAGATCTAGGTTCTAATTATGATTCCATTACTTACCAGCTGTGTGATCTTGGACAAGTCACATGCTCTATTTCTAAACTTCAGTCTCAATCTGTGCAGAGGTTAGATTGCATAATCTCTATGGTTCCTTCCAGCTCCAAAAGGTTTGTGGTTCTTGTTTATGTCTTACAGCTCTGATTGCCTAGTTCCTGTCACATCACTTCTAATAGATGTCATCTGTTCACTCAGCATAGAGGTTTCATACCACTGTGAAATATCCCTGGCAGATCCTAAAATATTTATCCAAATCTAAACTACTAATATGCCATTTACTAAGCTATTACTACTCAACTAATGAAGACTAACCAATACTCCCAAATGCAAGATATACATCATAAGAAATAGTTTAACCAATATCTACATTGTATCAAAAATTCCAATTTATTTTCCCTGTGACCTCTAGATCAAATATCCAGGAATGATTTTAGGGTTCACTGGGCATTATCTGAGTATAACTCCCATCATAAAGGTTCATAGTTTTGTTTTTAATTGAAATCTCTTCAATTACTTTTCCTTCTTATTAAAGAAGTACTTACATGGGTAACCTAAGTGAATCCAACTGAAAGAATCAATGGTAAATATTCCCTTCAATACACATAAACTCTATAATCTACACCGTTTATTTAAAAAGCTTAAAACATTTTAACAATCATTGCCATATTTTTGTGATTGATAACATTTAAAAATAAATCTGTGTTTTCATATAGATTTTTTTAAAAAAATATAACATCTGTTTGAATTACAAGTGATTAGGCAAAATCCATTACTTTACAGCTCACCATCTCTCAGAAAATTCTCATTGAATTAAAAAGAAAAAAGTAGGCCAGTGGTTCATAGGAAAGTATATTAAAATTAAGGGTGGTTTGAATTTTAAAGACAAAAATCTTCACAGCAATCTGAGTGTAAGCTTCTGAAATTATTGCTGTAAGTCTCCAGTCTGTAAATAAACCAATCCCTTTTATGACTGATGGTGATCAGTATGAAATGCTGGGTGCTATACCCTACAATTTCGGAATTGGTGTGGCTGCCACTGCTATGCTCTCAATGGCACACTCATCGGTTCCTCTGCGGATCCTGAAGTAGCCATCCTCACCCCAGCTCCTGCCCCAGCTATTTTTAACAATCCAGTAATCCATCCCAGAAGCTGAGTCAGTGCCATAGCCTACGAGCAGAACAGCATGATTAGTCAGCTCAAAGGGGTTGAAAGGGTCTCTCAGACCAGTGTGGTGGTAGATCCCCCTGCGGTAGTGGAGAAAGTCATCATAGACTTCGAAAGCAACTGCCATGGGCCCATAGTGGACCAGCTCAAGCTTCATCAGAGCTTCATTGCAGCCCCCATAGAAACCTCCTACATAGTGGTACTCAGAGGAATAGTAACGCAAGCAGTCTTCCTTCATTTTGCACGGAGAATCAGTGCCTGTGTAAGGGAAGCAGTCCTCTTCCACCAGCCCAAAATCTTGGGCATATTTTCCTGCGATGAGGTATGGGAAGCCACCTTCACAGCCTGAGGATGAACAACACACATGGTTATTAACTAATCCTTATTAGAAAAGGGCACAGGAGAAATTGTCCCATTTCCCATTTTTCTTCTCTGCTCTGTTACTCTTTATATGTCACCCCTGGAAGTTGTCCTTAGCTTACATGTCACTTCAGTTGAATAGTTAACTATCCTTTCACTCCCCAACCCCCATCTATTTAACATGTATTTATTTAGTACCTAATATGGAAGGTAGCTATGGCATGGTGGTTAAGTGGGATGGCTCTGAATCCTACGTGAGTTCAAATCTAAAGCTGTGTAAAGAATTTAACTTCTCTGTACCTGTTTACTTATCTGTAAAATACGGATGGTAATAATTCATGTAAAAACAATAAAAGGTAGCTATTGTTGCTATTGCTAAGTGGCCAGACTCCATCCTCAGCTTTTCTACAAGCAAGTCTTCCCTGACAGCCTCCTGATGAAACGTCCTCCCCCACACCCCTGTCCTGCAGTACTAGCCCTATTAAACACATCTATAACCCTTAATGTTTCTTCATTGTTCTTTTCACCATCACAATTATTTAATTTCTATTTCCCTCCCTGAACTTTAAGCTTCATGAGGGTAAGGACTGTCTTAATATATTACAGCCCCCAGGGCCTAGCTGTAACAATGTTGGTGTTTAGTAAGTATTTCAGAAGGAAATAAAAGGCTCATTGGCAAATAATCATTCACCAGCAGTTTCACTGGTGTGCTGGGAAACTTTCCAGTGGCCAAATCTGGTCTTCACAGAGAAAACTTTAAAATGAATGTTTTTCCCTAAATCAATTGTAGCTGGGCTTTCTACATGTATTACATATGGCCTGTTCTGAAAGCCTAAGTATAGAATTTTAAAATTCTCCTAAAGAGAAACCAGCTGTTGGTATGATTTTAATAGGAATTGGGTTTTGCAGTGAGACCATGGTTGGAACTGAAACCCCAATGCTTAAAAGCTATGTGACTGTCCAAATACTATAAAACTTCTTTGTTCCTGTTCCCTGTCTATGAATAGGAACTATACTTGCTTCTCAGAGTTTTAAACATAGGTAAGTAATGTATGCAAGAGGCTGTGTTTACTCAATATATAATGACTATTGACAATTTGCTGGATGGTGCATTGAAATCCATGAGAAACCATTCATTAATAAGTGATAGGGCTGGACTTCTACCCAGGTTTTCTAGCTACAGACTTTATCCTCTCTCTACTACACCATCCTTTTGCCTTTGCGAACAATGGCCAACTACACATAGGTAAATAGCTCATAAGACAGTGCCTGAAATACACTTACCTTGAGCATACTGGCTACAAGATACAACCTCCTGAGGACTCAAGATTGGGGTCTGAGAATTGTTGGTTAGTATACGGATTCTTGCTTCTAGCATACCCATAGAGGCAAATGAGTAGCAGCTGCCACAAGATTCTGAAGATAGAAAAGAAAGATATAAAATCCAAGAAACATTTGAAGCCTCACAAAGAATCATACAAAAACCTGAGTGGATCAGAAAAATTAATATATTTACACTGAATGTTGTTGCTGTTTGTTTAGGATCAGTGCAATATTGAAGATTCAATCAACAAACATTGCCGAACTTACAAACATTAAGATTTCATTCTTTTTCATCAAAAGACAAACATTAATATATGGGACCTTTTTTGAGAATGTTTTAGAAGCTAAAAAGAAAAAAAACTCTCCTAATTTCTAAGAAGCATTGGTAATATTCTTGATAATGAAGAAAGGCTTTATGTCTATAATATTCTGAGCCACCAGGTTGAGAGAAAACTGTTGAGGGACGCATGTGAGCTGAGCTTTTAAATATGTCTGATGCAATGAAATGAATATTTATGCCCCCCCAAATCTATGTTGAAATCCCAACACACAAGGTGACAGTATTAGGAGGTGGGACCTTTACTAGATGACTTTGGGATTAGTGCCCTAATAAAAGAGCCCTCAAGAGAGATCTCTCATCCCTCCCAACCTTTGAGGTTACAGAGAAAAGGTGGCTGTATGTGAACCAGAAGGTGGACCCTTACCAGACGCCAAATCTGTTGGCATCTTGATCTTGGACTTCCCACATAACAGAACGGTGAGAAATAAATTTCTATATAAGCCACCCAGTATGTAACATTTTGTTATAGCAACCCCAAAAAGACTAAGACAAGCAGTATTTTCCAAAGCATTTTGGGTGAAACTAACCCTAAAAATGACTCAGGTGTGGGTGTGTTGTAAACCATTAGATTTAACCCAAGGAAAGAAGAAAAAAAAATACAACAAAGCCCAAGAAAGGCAAAAGAATGATTATAATGATGAAAATGGTATTTAAGGTGGACAGTGAGGAAGTTAAGACATGGGTCAGAGGAAGATGAAAAGTAGCTGAATGGGGGTGGGGAGAAGGGAACAGAAAACTGCTTCATTTAACACCTGGATGCTCTGGCAAGGACAAAGTAAATTTATTTAAGAAGCATCTGCTAGGAATATAATTGCTATTTCAAGAAAAGGAAAAATGTTGTATTATGAGGTAACTTATATGAACAATATTATTGTTCTGTTTCTTCAAAATGCGTGGGTAAAAGAAATACATATAAGAAAATATGGCATGTATACAACAGCACTGGGATTTGCACTTGTTACAATTCCAGAAAGAGATGAGCATAATTTTAATATCTCTATTATTAGTCTCTTTTACTTCTGCCACTAACACAAATTCTCCATGGAGATATGCTTGTACCAAATCCAAGACAGTGGTATTAAACCTAGTTCTACATAATTGGTATGTTATTCTATTTGCTGTACTAATATATTAGTTTTACCAGATTATTTGAATGGTGAGCATTCCCTTATGAATGTAAAATAAGATTTATGAACAATTATGCAACTCAAAAAACTCATTATACATAAAAAAGTCTCTTTAGTAAATCTGAATTCAGTAATTTAGTAACTGCCTTCTTTAGAGGGAAAAGCATTCAAAAGAGAATTATGCATTCAAAATACTACCAGGGCTGCTGATTTTCGCTTCTCCAGGTAACCGCTGATGTCCGTCCCTCCCTGAGGCAAAGGAAAGCTAGGCCGCTATGCTCAGCCTTCAATATTCTGAACTCTGTTTGAAGAACCTACATTGTTTTTCTCAAACCAAACTGAATTTCTTTGAGTGTTCACAGGACATGTGTTTTGTCTTGGTGCCTAACTTAGTGATGTATGTTTGCAGAATGAGTTAAGGAATGAACAAGTAGATATATATTTATATCCATGAAATAAAGTGAATTCAATGGAAAGAGTCAACTTTACCTGTTTCTAAGCTATAAGGAAGGCAGAAGCCTAGATCCTAATGTGAACTTCCTGTTAAAATAAGTTTTGCTTAAAGCTGCCTCTTTACACATTTTCAGTTTGGCCTAAAGGCTTCTCCGTACATAGTGAACTGTAACCCAAGTGGTTATATAAACAACACTAACCTACCCCTTTACCAGTCACCAAGTTTCAGCCAATCAAAAGTAGCCAACTGTTCAAACTGTGGTCAAATATGGCAAACGCTGAGGTGTGACCAATCCGGTTGCTTCTGTACCTTACTTCCATTTTCTATACACCCACTTTCCTTTTTCTGTTCGTATATCCTCTCCAACCGCACACAAGAATCACTCTGAACCTATTCTGGTTTGGGACACTACCTGATTTGTAAACTGTTCTTTGCTCAATTAAACTGTTAAATTTAATTTGTCTAAAGTTTTCCTATTAAAAGTTCTCCAAATAGTTCAACAATACCACAAGGCCCTGACCTAAAGAATGCTAGAGCCCTATTTACTCTTAACTCCTATTTCTGATGTTTCCTAAAGTTTTACCCCTAAAGATCTTAGATTGATCCATACCAAACACTCCTTTTGCTGCTGAGGAATCATCTAAATTATGAAGATTAGAAGAGAAGCACTTGGAAGGGGGCCTTGGAATTCATCTAGTGTACAAACTACTCCCTTGATAATGTGTAACTGAGGCTTGGAAAGAAGCAAAGGCCCATCCAAGGTCACACAGTTAATAGATGGCAGGGGCTAGTGTCTTTTCATCTCCTAATGCAGGATTAGTGTTCTTTTCTGTTTACAGGTCTGTATCTATTTTAAGAAATTTTCAGATATTCTTTCCCTGTCATGTATTCACTAGATAGAACAAAATTAACCATTTGTTTTCAAAACGTCCAAACAATACTATCCTTAGGACCCATCATTCCGATGATGGGGTGTCAAAGAACTAGACCAGTGAATAAGTAGACAGAGCCAATGTTCCTTTCAGGAGACACCAAGGTCTTATAAGAAATAACATATCGAAGGGAGTCTGAAAAGGGTCCTTTTTGGCCATCCCGCTTTCTTGGCCCATTATAGCTATGAAAATAATCTCTTTTTAATAGTATTAGCCATTAAACCATCACTATTTGTCCATAAGGTACTGTGGGAGGGATGGACCACAAGTACACCCAAGGGCTCAGAATGTGCTCTGTTTAAAAAGCAATTACAGGAATGAGGAAAGAAGATAACCTTCCTCAAGCCCCTGACTTTCCCAAAAGAATGTGTCAGCTACCAAGGTAATTAGTGCCTCGTTTCAAAAAGCAAGGGCAGTCTAGATTCTAAAAGAACCATTATCCCTTAAGAAGACTACAATGCAATAAAGAATAAGAGTGGATCTGGCCCAGCCAGAGCTCTGCAGTAATCAAATTTCCACAATCTCAAATAGATAATGTGATTTGCATATGGTATAACTATGTTCAGCTATATCTTCCAACAGTGGAAAACACACTGAACTAGGAGTAAGAAGCCAGGATTCTCTTTCTTTTCCCCTCCTTTCTCACTTTGCCACTCATTAGCTATGTGACCCTGGGAAGGTCACTTGACTTTTTTGGCATTTCTTTTTATCATATGCGTAAAATCAATCAGGTGGAGCTGACAGTTTAAGCGCCTGCCTTCCTGCTCTAATAGTATAAACGGTATTTAGAACCAAGACTTAAGTGGACTAGATTTTAAACATTAGGAAAACAATCTGCATTTCCTAATTAATGTGACCCATGAGAGACACTCTCCTTCTCTCTTAAAGATACAATAATAAATAAAGACAGCACAGCTGGGGGAAGAACAAAGAAAGTCCATCTCTCCCAATTTCCTAGCTTCTCTTCCATCTCACACCTCAAAGTAAATATCTTGCTGTAAGGCTTGTTCTTAAAGCTAGTTTCAAGTTAAAGGCAAAACCTCATTTGTCCTCTCAATATTTCTTTTTCCCTTAATCTCAATTTGCTCCCTAAATAAAGAACAGCTGTGAATCCCCTTAACTACAGCTAATTCTGAGTCTTGGGTTATACAAAACATTGGTAATGGTAAAGTTAGTGGAAATTTCCAAGCAGCCCAATTATCAGGAAGAGAAAATAATTAGTTTTTTCCCAACCTACAGTACAGAAAACCAAAAGAGGAACCTCTAAGTACACTGTTTTCTCAAGTATTTGACAAGATACTACAGATGAGGGATCAATTCAAAAGCAATTAATTTCCACCAAAGCTCTCTATTTTGAAATTGCCATTGTCTGTACAAATCATATTTATAACAGTGAGAGAATAGGGAACACTGGAGACAATAATAGTTTTAACCAAGCTACAAGTAAACCAAAGTCAAAGAATTTAGCTTTAGAAAGTCTAATTTCCTTCCTTCCCTTAAATTATTACCTCCTATCACCCATCAATCACTTTTGGAAAGGGAGTATAACTAAACTTTTCTTTCTACCCTCTCCTATGCTCCCACTGAATTTTAAAAACACCATATTAAAGCAGTTATATTGTACTTTAAGGTTTTTTTGCATGTCTTGCTAAACTGTAAGTCTCCAGCACAAGGACTGTGTCCTTTAGTCTTTATAGCCTCTTCCATTAAAAAAAAAAATTCCTAATGCATATAAGATGTTCTACAAACAACAGAAGCAACAATATTAGTAGCTCACATTATGGAGTGTTAACCATGTGCCAAGCCCTCAATAATCAAGTCAACACGTTATATGCATCATTTACTAATCCTCTCAAATAGGAATAGAAGATCTGTTTGATAGGGTCATTTTTAATCTTCTCCTAACATCAACCCTTTAATTTCATTTTCCATTCATTTCTCAATTACCTTCAAATTACTCTCATTTCCAATCCCACCTGTCCAAAAAAGACCTCCTCACGAAATCAAGAAGGTAGAGAAGGATTTTGAGATCTACACTTTCTCTAGACCTGAAGAGTCCCAGAATAACAGGTAGAAAGGCAAAGAGATGAGACTCCCTGGTGTCAGGTGAAGGATAGGAATAGTGCCAACCAGCTGCCATGAAAACTGCTTGGGGCTTTCTACAATCAGAAGACTGCAAGAATTCAGTGAGGAAGGAGCTTGAAGGGCAAGTGACAATGTTGAGAAGTAAGAAGGCTGATTATCACCACATTTTTAGGAAAGGAGAAGAACAATTTATCTTTAGGTATTATAAGTTTATAATCCTCCCAGGAGACACTAATCAGAATGTTTCCAGATAGCAAATACCACACCTATTTTATAGTAACAAATAAGTCATGTGTACTATTATCTTCAAAATGAGCTTAAAAGTAATAAACCTGAGCACTACATAAATGAGTCTCCAAGTCACTGTTGGCGAAAACTTACGATAACAAGATAATTTGCTCACAAGTGCACTTAGAGGAAGTGTTATTAAATCAACTCATATGCATCAAATTTCTGAAAATAACTAGTAAAATGCAATGGCAATGATACTTTTGACAAACCTGGGCTCTGCCCCAGGCCACCATTGAGGAAGCTGGGTTAATACTTATCATCCCATAGCATATTCTAATGTAAAGTGAATTAAAAGTCTTTATACAGCTCAAAAAATCTAACAGAAAAAAAAAAAAAATTAAAGGTCTACTTTTTGGGCTCATGTAGTAAATTAAAGACTAAATGATGGCAGAAATGGAAGGATGGGCAGTAAAGAAGGATTGCAGCAAGCGATTTGCAGAAGGAAGACCAATTTTAATTGTATATAATTCTTCATTTCCACAGGATTCTCTCCTACCAGGAGGGCAAATAAGTTTGTCTCACGTATCACTCTCATTGTCACTACCTACCTAAAACATAAATTGGGAATACTAAAGAAATGCTGAGCTCAGGTGGAAAAATTATCTATTACCAAAGTCTGTCATGGATACAAAAGGAAAAAAAGTGAGGATTCTTAGGTCACATAATTTCCGTTTCTTTACTAAAGTGGATCAGGCCCATTCTATCTATGTATCCCCAAAATCCATCCCCAGTGCCTGACCCATAGCAAACGTCCAATAAATAGTTCAGAATAAATTAATGAGAAATCAGACTTTATTTTTTACCTTGGTTTCGAACAGGGCTAACAAAATTAACACCACGAACATTTCTCCAATCCCAAGATGTCGGCAAATGCAAAACCATTTTCTGTATTTCAACAGTCAGTGGTGCAGGTTTGGGCCTAGAAAGGAATGCATTTGACATCAACATATAGCCTTTCCTTTGTGGATGATTTCCTAGCCATGATTTCAATCACCAGGCTAGCTCCTCTCTCTCTACACTCCTTCAACTCTTTTGTTAGGGTACCACTGTAACACTATGGTAACATTTATTTTTTCTGTTACCATAAACTATTTGAATTTCTTATTCACCTTGGCATTGTCATACCACACTGTTCTAAGTTTTCAGTGGCTACCAGGATGGTTTTTACTAGGTTCCAATTCAGTCACTGGCAAAGATTCTTTCTGTACTACCTCCTGCCCTTTGCACCTGCTCACAAGTGGTTCAGTCTCTCACACACTTGTCTTAGAGATGACACAGGTTAACACGATGACAAAATGGATATGAGATGAAACAAAAAGAAAAAAGTGAACAATTAACTCAAAAGTAGCAATCATAACTTTGACAACTGTATAGAAGAGATAGCATATTTTATACAGAAATGTCAATTAATTTTTCACTAAAATATTTCCTAAGCCAGCGGCATCGTTTGAAGATCTATATGACATAGAGATAAGCCTGAGATAGATCTTTGACCATAGGGAAGATAATGTTAAGTGTGAAATACATAAAAATAACCATAACCAATACAAAGATGTTACAGTAATGTTGTAAAACACACAACTTGGATAATGCCCAAAGAATAACCAAGGCACATAAAAAGCTGTGCACCATTCATAATTTTATATATAGGGTGGCAGAAAAAAACAAACATTGAATATTTCTTCTGATATTTATGAATAAAAACTAGGGTACAAACAAATTTTGAATGGAAATTTTCTGTGGTTTTACATTGAGAGACTGTTTTGGAGACAAAACTCTAAATGTGTTTTTTAATTCTTTCACTCAACAACACCAATGAAAATCAACACAGAAGACATCTGTGACCAGATGCATAGAGGTTTTTCTCCACATGCCAAGCAAGCAATCAATTCTGCAGCAGACACTAGCGGGGTGTCCTCCAATTTTGACACTATCTACCTGGAGATAGTGTCAGATCCCATGGGTTTAGGGCTCAGTCCCACAAAACTGCCAACCACTTTCAATGTCAATCAAAAGCCCCAGGTTGTGTCACCTGTGCTTGTCACCAGCTGGACACAAATTGGAGATCTCATAAAACTCTCGTTGGGTTCAATTAATTTGCTAGAGTGGCTCGCAGAACTTAGGGGAACAAAAATATACATAGAGCTAAGCAGCCCTTCATAAATCTAGCTGTTCTCTAAAACAAAAGTGGTTGGCTGTAGGTTGATGAGATCCTTAGCACAAAAGAGTTCCTCAGAAACATGGCACGTGACACGACACAAGGCAAAGCAGCTGTGTCTGAGGCTCACCCCTTTCAGGCAGAAGCCAGTCTCTCTAGGATCAACTACTAACACTCCTCCTCTTAATGCTTGATTTTTCTGTTGAGTAAGTCTCAACCTCCTGTCTCATACAGATACTTTGAACTCCACTTTAGTGAATCCAAGAAGGGGATACAATATGCTTCCTTTCCCAGTTTTGACAAACTAGAGCATCTCATGGACTAGAAATTTCCTAGAATACACACTGAGAAATACTACAGAAGATTCTTTTGAGAAAGAAGGCAAATTATGGGAGGATACTATCAATTGGATAGAAAAAAAATCCATACATTCTCACAGTCAAAAAATGCCACATCATTACGATCAGTCTGCAAATGAAAAAGTAATGCATTAGAGTTAATTGAGTAATTCATCAATTAGTGGCCTGCACAAATAATAAAAATTCAAACCATGGACTCTACAGATATTAGGAAATTAACCATTATGTTTTCTGAAAATTGGAGAATATTTCAATGTATTAAGGGAAAATAACCTACTTACACCATTTATCAACTTCCATTAGCTCACTATTGCTTGCTTTCTAATACTCTGTAGTCATATGATCTTAAAGCAAGCAATGGTATCACAGGAATATCCTTGGCCATTTAACAAATGTTAAGGAACTACATACTTTTTGCTAGGTCCAGCTATAGTTTTGAGGAAATGAAAAAAATCTACCCAAATTCTTGACTAGACAAATTCAAAGTACTGTGTCATAATCTCCCAAAGTAAGAAATATCCCATGGGGGATGTAAGGTAAAGATGGAAAATGCCACCTCTGGCTAAGGGTAGTAGAGCTATATTGATAAGTAACTTTTTTTCCCTTGCTAGACCTTTAAGCACATAGAGGAGTTTGAGATTGTTTACAGGTGGCATGTGTAACAGTTATTGCAGGCAAGTTGAGAGATATGTGAGGGAAAGAGAGCAGCAGGAATGGGGGTAAAATAAAAAGTTTTCACTAATTATGTGTCATATTGTTTGAAAGCAGATCAAGGTAGTAAATATAGGTATGGGCCTATTTAGATGACTTTGGATACCAGGCTAAATTTATTCATTAGATAGGGGAGAGTAACACAGTTATAACTGAGTATAGGAAGATGAAACTGGCAGTATATCACAGAACAGCTAAGAATGAGGACATGAGGCAAAGAGACCAAGAGACAGGACCAACGAGACATGACAAAGCCCTGTGCCAGAATGTAGAAAATGGAAAGGGAGTAATAGAAATAACAGATATTGTGAAAGAAAAACCCATAAATAGGACTTGGGATAGAACATGTATAAACAGGAGAGGGAAATGGTTAAAAAAAAAAAAAAAAAGTAACGTAAGTTTAAACTAAGATGAACAATAAAATGGTGGGCAAACCTGGTAGGGCTGGTTGGGAGGGAGGACAGCATTAAACTTTAATATTTTTATCAGCGATAAAGAGATATGCTTGATTACCTGGGGAATCTCTGACTGTGGCCACCACTTCTCCTAATCATATCTCTCAGGCTGAGAGTCTCATATTCCATGTATGTAGTTGCAGTCCAAGACTTCTGAATGGCATTGATAGCTTTCACAAAGTTGTGGTTGTATTTGTAGAGGCTACTGGAATACCTGCCAACAAAAGTGAGATAGTTTCAGATATGATCTTTACTGATGTACACAGATCCAATTAAAATGGGCACTCTTACAGGCTGTGCCTAAGTGGGAAGTGGTATAATCTTTCAGGAAGGCAACTGGCAATGTGAATCAATAGCCTGGAATATTCTGGAATGTCTTCTCTGATAAAAAAAGTTCAAGTTAACTAAAATATATGTATAAGGATAGTCAATGAAACACCTTTATACTAGTAATAGATTGTAAACAACCTAAATAAATGTTCTCA
>NW_012141636.1:5369293-5375283 GCF_000956105.1 Propithecus coquereli
AGAATTTGTGTCAGGTTGCACTTGATAATTTGCTTATGGTTATCTCTGAGTGGTAGCATATAATCACCACCTATTCCCCACTCCCTACATTTTCTACAGTACACTTTTATAACCTTTGTAATAAGAAGAAAAAAAAAAGAGAACAGAAAGTGTATGCAATGTATATATAGCATGCAAGCATTATAACCACATGATGCAAAAAAAAATTATGCCATGTGGATGTTTAGTTTATACTTGTTACTCAAAATGTGTTTCTTAAACTAGTATCAGCAGCAGCCCCTGGAAGCTTGTTAGAAATGCAGATTCTAAGTGCCAAACCCAGACCACCTGAATCGAATCTGTATTTTAACAAGATCCCCAGATGATTCACAATAACATTAAAATCTGAGAAGCACTCGTTTACCTTATACCAAATGCTTGGATATAGACATAAATAAATCTCATACATAAAGAGTATGTTTACAAAGAAAAAAAAATTCAGGGAGTTGATTATTCTCTTAATTCAAACATTTATCACATCTATGTGTCAGATGTCAGGCAGTAAAGAACTCACCATATTATCCCTATTACAAAAGATTCTGTGGTTTGAGTGACTCATTATCCAAGTCTTCCATAAACACTCAATTATGCAAAACAAGAGATATCTAACCTGAGTTTCATCTTCCTATACCCAACTATGACTGTGTTATTGTCCACAGTATATTTTAGGCATACTGTGAGCTTTTCTTTCTCTTATAATTCACATTTGTAGGGAGAGTATTTTGGTATGGTCAAAGAACCTGAGAATGCTGAAAATAATGAGCAAAATGTGCAATCATGTTGATAATGTTTTAATGTTTTTATCAAGACTCTTTCCCACTTGTTGCAAAGTGTGAAACCAGAGAGGTACCTTTATTAAACAGACTACAAAGCTGCCTGTATCATATTTCTGACTACACTAACATAACAAAACCAAGTTATAGTTGTTTCATTGTTTCTTTAGGCACAAGAGTAAATTATTTGTAAATAAGACATTTAAAAAGTATTTTCCCTTAATGGGAGTCAATATGCCATCAGCTGTAGGTGTTTGTGAAGCAGTAGGTGGCTCTACTTTCCTTGCTTTATCATAACATCTAGCAAAACCTCATGTGCTGATATATGCATTACAGTAATGACACGATGCCATCATGGGTCTTAAACACTATTATTTTTAGTGTTTAAGATCCAAGGAGATTAAAAATAATGTACCTTGCTATGAGATAATAGATCATTAAGAGCTGAAAGAGATCTCAAAGGTAATTTAGCCCCAAACACTCCTTGTACAGGGAAGCAATGTAGCTTCAGAGCACTCCAATTAGGAGCTTCTTCACTAAATGAGACAATGTTTGAAATACCAAATAGAGTACAATAGTATTAATACATAGTATATCCTAAACAGTAGGGTGAAAAGTGAACAGCTTGGTAGGAAATGTGCTGTTCAAGAATCAAGCCAAACAAAGCTATTTAAAACCTAATCTCAAAATGAAGGGGATAAATTAGTTATCTTATTCACTACTTTTGCAGACAATTCATTCCCTTGTAAATCTTCTCCCTTACCTCTCTGCTGCAGTCATTCATTGCCAGTGTTGCTTGGCTTTGGATGATTTGTTCATATATACTTTTGGGGGCTTTCTCTACTAAATAAAAAAGAAAAGGTAGTAATTTGTTCGTCTCTTCCTTCCAAAACTAATATAGTCTTGTTCGAAATCTCTAGTGTGTGTGGTTCACAGCTACTTATAGTAGACTTAATTTAACAAAAAAACTTTAACTGCATGTTACTGATTGAATTGTGTTCCCGCCTCCCCCCATTATTCATATGTTGAAGTCCTAACCCCCTGTACCTAAGCATATGACTATATTTGGAGATAGGGCTTTAAAGAGGAAATTAAGGTAAAATGAGGTCATAAGGGTGGGCTGTAATCCAATATGACTGGTGTTCTTATAAGAAGAGGTGATTAGGATAAAGTCAGGAAAGACTATGTGAGGACACGGCAAGAAAGCAGCCATCTGCAAGCCAAGGAGAGTAGCCTCAGAAGAAACGAAACCTGGCAACACCTTGACATTGGACTTCTGGCGTCCAAAACTGTAAGAAAGTAACTTCTGTTGTTTAAGCCACCAGTCTGTGCTACTTTGTTATGGCAGACCTAGCAAACTAATACACTGCAAAAATTCTAAGAACTTTGATTTCAGTTACTTACTGTCTTGTTTAAAATTTGTTCAAATTAGTATCACCTACATTTGTTGCAACATAAACCTGAGTATCTACAGTATTATGCAACATGTTCTTACATGGCAACCAATAAAATGATCTTCCTTTATTAATTTGCAATTCTGTGGTCCTTTATCTGAATTTTTTTTTAAAGCCATCATTGGTCAATTACTTTTGGAACACTTTGGAAAAAATACTTTCTTCTCTCAATTACACTGGTTAACAAATTTTTCTAGTAAACTTTTATATAACACAGCTTATGTTTCTAAGCCAAATATATTTTATATAATCAAAATAAAATTCCAAGAACATACACACATCCATATATACTGTAAAACAAAAACTATTAATAAATATATGTCTCACTGTGACAACTCACTTTTCCTGGAGAGTCTTAGGATGTGCTGTGATCACATACACATTTTCAGAGGCAGTTCCCACCTTCTTTCCGGTGAAACAAGCCCAGTTCCGGCCCAGCACATCATGCACCCACCCAGGCATCGTCTCGTTGCAATAACTGGTTACCTGGCTGCCCTCTTCTTTATACTGCAAACAAACAAGGGGAGGGAAGGACAAGTGAATTCTGTGCTCAACTCTCAGGTCCATTTCCCTGGCTCTCCCTTTTCACCCTTTGTCACTCAAAACAGAAGCTTTACCCTGAGAGGTTACATTCTGAGAATTATTCTAGAAAAGAGAAACAAACTTTTCTATGGATAGCATCGTTGGCCACTAAACAAATGTACCTAACGAAATTCTTCTAGGAATGAAAGGCAAGGGGAAAAACTGGAGCATCTGCCACATTCAAGACATTTGAGAGAAGTTACTTCAATCGGGCATACAATTGCCCCATTTTGCCAACAAGGAGTGGAGGCCCAGACAGAGGACAAGGAACTCCTACCAGACGACACAGCTGTGAAGTGGCAGAAACAAAATTCTCCTCAGTCTATCAGACTGTATTGTTCGACCCAGAGAAGACCCATATCAGGAAACTAAAAGAACTACAAAAATTTTTGATAAAATTAAACATGATCCTTGTTTTTCTGTCAATTTCCCAATTCATTAGGATATTCTGATTATCGTTAAATTTTCCTTCCACTAATATGACCCTTTGTCTTATTTCAATGTTAACATTGAAAAATAACCATAAAGTGATAGATTCAGGATTTGAACTAAGACACTTTGGCTCCAGAGCCTAATCACCCTCGTGTTGTAAGATCTCCTCATGGAGAAGGGGCACATGATCCAGAATGAGAGTGTAGTATGTGGGTGGGAGAAAAGGAAAATGCCGTGCTGATTGTGTATGAGGACAAACTTGGGCGCAAACACTTTCAGGCTCTGATTTAATTTAACGGAACAGACTATTTGTACAACCTCAGGCACGACTTTACTAGGCCTTACTAGGCCTTTACTAGGCCTTTCATTTGTAAAATAAGGAAACAAGAAAAAAAAATACCCTCAAAGGAATAAACATTCTGGGATTCCATGATCAAATGCAGGGATTGGGAAACATTTCCTGTAATGACCAGAAAGCAAATATTTTAGGCTTTGCAGGCCATTAAGGTTTGTTACAACTGTTCAACTCTGCCGTTACAGCACAAAAGTAGTCAAATGCAAGACATACATATAATAAATCAGCACGGGGGTCAACCACATTTCAATAAAACTTTTATATATGAAAATAGGCAGTGTGTTTGGTTTTGGCCCCATGGGCTGTAGTTTGCAGACTTCTAATCTAACGAATGCTACTTTGCCTGTTTGCAGAGGTTAGCAAACTTCTTTTTTAAGGGCCAGGTAGTAAATATTTTAGGTTTGCAGGCAAGAATGCCTTGTCACAACTACTCAACCTAAAAGGTGCATAGAGAATACATAAATGAATGAGCTAAGTCATGTTCCAATAAAACTTTACTTAGAAAAATAGATCTGTAGTTTGCCAACCTCTAGTTTACAGGAATGTATGGGCTCAACTACACGTAAAGCTAAAATTACATTATGGCATCTCATTCTCTCTGAATTCAAATCATATTTTGGGGTAGAGTTAAAGATGTATGGCCTTAGAATCTCCAAGAGCTGGACTTGAATCCTGGGATTCACCACTCACTAAGCTACACAGCATAGGATGAGTTACTCTGGGCTACTCACGCACACCTTGATTGTTATCTTGGTTCACCATACTCCAAAGCCCACCTGTTTACCTCTGGCCCACCACTCCTCAAGTCCCTGCTAAAGCCCCAACTCAGGATGAGGAACACTGAAACAAAGGCCTAGGACGTTACTGGACAGCAATATTAGAGGGTATCTTATGTGAAAAGGTTAATAAAATTTATTTTTATTATACTAACCTATATAAAACTTGTTTTTATAGATTAAAAACAGTCTAATATGGTAACTTCATAGGATGTAACCTAAACCCCTTAGAGTTCATCCTGTGTTTCTCTTGATCAGGTTCTTGATCACATGCTCTTCTCCTGTGCTGCACGCTGCTGAGATAGGTGGCGCTGGCCTGTCTTCCTCCCACCTCTACCATTTTGAAAAGCAATCCGACAATGTTTTAAGAGTTCTTGATAGCTAACTTACAGAAATTGTCACACACACAATGCTACACACAGGAAGACACTTGTGGTATACTAGAAATGGTAAAATCAAATTGGTTTCACTGATCAACACCTAAGTGCACATATAGGAATAGTATGCACTGGGCGTCAGGCAGATGGGAGCGGGGAGGAGGGGATGGGTATATGCATACATAATGAGTGTGATGTGCACCACCTGGGGGATGGACACGCTTGAAACTCTGACTCAGAGGGAGTGGGGGGCAAGGGCAATATACATAACCTAAACATCTGTACCCCCATAATATGTTGCAATAAAAAAAAAAGCCTTTGTACCAATCACACTAAAGTTATTAATAAAGCAAAAAAAGAAAAAAAGAAAAAAAAAAACAAAAAACAAAAGAAATTCCATGGCAGGGAGTTATATGGGCAGATAGGTTGTTCAGTATGACTGGAAACGAGATGTATAGAGAATCTATAGAAGAAGTTGGAGTGGAAGCCAAAGTCCAGACACCGGATGATTTTATATCTCACTGGAAAGACTGGCATTTTATCTTGAATCTTGTAGATGGAAGAGAGCCACTGAACGCTAATCGGGAAAGCAGTATAACTGCGTTTTCATTTAGAATCACTTTGGTAGATAAAACCATTATTACCCTTATTATTGATACTCCCTTTTGTCATCCCTAGGAAAGGCTTTATCCCTGTCCATGTATTTAATAAAGTATAGTAGGAGAAGGCAAACAGTTAAATGCTTTTATCTAACTATAATAGGGACGAGGTTTTCAGGGACAATTGACATGAACTTTTCTGGATTGCTGGGTGATAGAAAATTCATTGGAGTCATTGGAGTGGTCTGTGGTCAAAGAGAGCAGAGGGTAATAGTGACCTAAGGAGGAGAATAAAGATACTTAGAATGTCAGAAGCTATAGGAATTTCTGACTTGCTTGGCACTTCTTAGTTTAAAAGAAGTTTAAAGATCTAGTAAGAAGTAAAGTCAAATGGAGAAGGGATTATAAATCCCAGGGTCATGGAATAGTAAAGCTATAATGGGCTATGTGTGTGATGTGTCTGGTGTTATATCATGGGAAGTTTGATATTGGAAAGTTAGGGTCGAAGCTGACTTCCCAGTAAAGCATTTCTACATGTGATGTACTTGTTCAAAGAGGGCCTGTAGTTTATACCATAAATAGCTTCCTGTAAAATATATGTGA
>NW_012141636.1:5375333-5474431 GCF_000956105.1 Propithecus coquereli
AAAAGGGTGAGTGAACTAAGGCTGGAGAAAGCTGCCTGATTCTATAAAAAGTTTTTCTGGAAAACAGGCTGCTCATTCATTTATATATTGTCTGTGCTTGCTTTTGTGCCACAATGGCAAACTTCATACTTTATAAATATTATACAGATTACTCACAAATCTTCGAGGTCCAAGGGAACACAGAAATAATACAGTCTCAGGACAAAAAAGAGACTAAGTAGGTAGTTGGAATAGAATTTATAACCAAGAACTCCTAGAAGCAAGCATTCTTCCCAGTACCATGTACCACTTCTTCATACACGTTGCCTTCCCACAAAGAGCTGGAGCGGTAAAAAATTACTAAAAACAATTGTTAAAGGGGGAAATACCTAGAAACTACACAACAAAGGCTTAAAATCCAAAGGGCTTCTACCTATAAGATTTGTGCCTCACAATAATCTCCTGAGATAATAGGCATTATTCTTCTAAGGAAGAAAAGGTGGTTCTGCAAAGTTAAAAGGAGAGAAGATAATTCAAATACAGGTTCGCAGGTTACAAAGGTCATTGTTTTATCCATTGTATCCTCTACCAAAAAAAAAAAAATGTATCAGCTGATTAACTGACCCATAAGTCAGATCTAAATGGTTGCCTGAAGCCCTTTATGAGCTGCCTAAACTTTCTAGCAGCCCCCATGAGCATGAGCATTTTCTCACTGTTCAGGTACCTATGCTGCTTTGGCTATTTCAGTATATTGTTCTTTTTTTTTCCTTTTTTTTTTTGAGACAGGATCTTGCTCTGTTGTTGCCCTGGCTAGAGTTCAGTGGTGCAGGATCATAGCTCACAGCAGACTCAAACACCTGGGCTCAAGCGATCCTCCTGCCTCAGCCTTTGGGACTACAGGCTCCCATCACCCTGCCTGGCTTGGTCTACTAATCTTTTTTTTTTTTTTTTGTAAGGAGTTCCTCTATTTTGTGCATTTATTTCATATTGCAAATTTACAAGGCCTTTAATATTCATTTCTACATGCTTCTCTAGATTTCTCTTAAATCCATTTACTTTTTGTATTTTGCAGTTGCATTTTCTATATTAGCATATCACAAGTTATTCTTACATGAGATAATAAAATGCATAGTTCAAAATTTTTTCCTACCTGTTAAACATCTTTTTTCCCTTCATTTGTCTATTTTATTGAGGTTATCCAATTTCAAAGATTTAAGCTAATCCAAAAGATTAGTGAAAATTCAAGAACTTTTCAAAGGTTTTTAAATAAGATTTAACCTAGAATTTAGAATACTTAAACTTTCACTTAATTTTTGGAAACTATACTGAATTACTGATAAAAGATTTCCTTCCTTCCCACCTTCCTTCCTTGTTTCCTTTCTTTTGTAGCAGATGATTTTTTCAAACTGTGCTTGGAAAAGCCCTAAACATTCAGCAGAGATTCTCAAGTATCTTTTCATATATTAAATAATAAGGGGAGGACCAGCAGATAGTGCAGTGACAAAAATCATTTGAAGAAAACTCCCACTACTTACAACAGAAAATCTAAAAATGCTATCATAGAATATAATGTAGTAGATGCCCATACACTTACTTGTTTTTTTTATTTCAGAATATTACATGAGTACAAATGCTTTGGTTACATAAATTATCTTTGTACCACCTGAGTCAGAGCTACAAGTGTGCCCATCACCCAGACAGCACACACTGCACCCATTAGGTGTGAATTTACACATCCCCTCCTGCCCCCTTCCACCTGTCCGACAACCGATGAGTGTTACTGCCATATGTGCAGATTAGTGTTGACTGATTAGTACCAATCTAATGGTCAGTACATGTGGTTTTTGTTTTTCCATTCTTGTGATACTTCACTTAGAAGAATGGGCTCCAGCTACATCCAAGACGGCATAAGAGGTATTAGTTCACTATTTTTTTTTTTTACGGCTGAGTAGTACTTCATGGTATACATATACCACATTTTATTAATCCACTCATGGATTGATGGGTACTTGGGTTGTTTCCACGTCTTTACAATTGTGAATTGTGCTGCTACAGATATTCCACTGCAGATGTCTTTTTTATAGAATGTCTTTTTTTTTTCCTTTGGGTAAATATTCAGTAGTGAGATTGCTGGATCAAATGGTAGTTCTACATTTAGTTCTTTGAGGAATTGCCATATCAACTACTAGTTTACAGTCCCACCAGCATCGTAAGAGTATTCCTATTTCTCCGCATCCACGCCAGCCATCTGCTGTTTTGGGACTTTTTGATAAAAGCCATTCTCACTGGAGTGAAGTGATCTTTCATTGTGGTTTTGATTTCTATTTCCCTGATGATTAGAGATGTTGAGCATTTTCTTCATAAGTTTCTTGGCCATTAGTCTGTATCTTCTTTCAAAAAGTTTTTGTTAATGTCCTTTGCTCAATTTTTAATGGGGTTGCTTGATTTTTTCTCGCTGATTTTCCTGAGTTCTATATAGATTCTAGTTATAAGCCCTTTATTGGATGTGTAGCATGCAAATATTTTCTCCCATTCTCTAGGTTGCCTATTCACTCTAATGATCGTTTCCTTGGCTGTGCAGAAACTTTTCAATTGGATCAGGTCCCATTTATTTTTGTGGTTGCTCTGATTGCTCTTTGCCTAGGCTGATGTCTATAAGAGTTTTTCCAACATTTTCTTCTAGAATTCTTATGGTTTCATGCCTTAGGATTTTTATCTGTATGAGTTGATTTTTGTGAGAGGTGAGAGGTGCAGATCCTGTTTCAGTCTTCAACACGTGGCTATCCAATTTTCCCAGCACCATTTATTGAATAGGGATTATTTTCTCCAGTGTATGTTTTTTGTCTGCTTTGTCAAAGATCAGATGGCTCTACGGGGATGGTTTTATATCTGGGTTCTCAGTCCTGTTCCATTGGTCTATGTCTCTGTTTTTGTGCCAGTACCATGCTGTCTTGATGACCACAGCTTTGTAGTATAGTGTATTGCCAAAGCAATCTTAACTAAAAAGAACAAATTGGGAGGCATCAATTTACCAACCTACCATTCTTGCCTAAGGCTTTTGATACAGGGCAGAGGAGAATGTTGCCTTTGAGCTTGGACTGCAGGCTCTGCCACTTACTGGCCGTGGAATCCTAAGCAAAATCTTTACCCCCTCTGTTCTTTCAGTTTCCTCATCTTTAAACCAGGATGATAACCATAGACTCCATCTCATGGGTTGTGTTTTATGTACACTAACTCATTTAATTTTCACTACAGCCTATCAGGTTGTTCTTTCCACAAAAACATATGCGCTGTGAAAACAGGACTTTTTATTCATTCAGTACCTAGGAAACTGGCACTAGGAAGTAATTATTGAATGGGTGAATAAATAAATGAATAATGGAAGAGAAAGAACAACAAATACCAAGTTGCATTTCAACAATAACACAAGAAACTGAGAAAAGGTAAATTTATAATTAATAGAGGTGTGGCGATGGCAGTATATCACGGAGACCCAAATTCTAATCATGGTATTACTTCAGAAGTGACAATTTTCCTCTCAAAACCTGCTGCCCTACATGTAAATTTAGGTTGACCTAGAAATTCCAAAAGTTCCCTTCAAGCTTTCTAATTGCACATCCTTATATATGTGGTTTTCTCACTTCATATTCATAAAGACAGGTAATTTTTATTGTAGATGCATTCCTTATTTATATACTTAAGGATCATCCTAAAAAACTACAATTTTGTTCTTGTTGTTATAACTTGTACCCTATAAATGTACTAAGGAAGCTATCCATTTGTGTACCATTTCTGATACATTAAATTGATGGAATTACTTTCCCTTTTAAAATTTTATTTGCTATTATTCTGTAGTTTTCATGATCAGAAATAATTTGGTCTTTTTTAGAACCTTGGAAATGTGCTGCTTAATTATCAAATATTTGGAAATTATAAAAGACAAGACAGGGCTGCAATATCACCATGCAGGACAACTACAAATTAGTAGAAAAAAGGCAATTATCAGTGGAGAAGGCAAGTACTCAGTACTTTGAGGGGACCATCCATTGTACCTCTAGTATTCTCGACTTGAATATTCTCATGGTATCTGCCATTTTCCCTGCTACTGTGAAATACCTCTTAGGAGATGTTTAGCATTATCATCAATTAAGAAGTTGAAGTTTTAAACATGCTATTCAGCTTGAAAGATATCCAATTTTTTTTCTTGAGGGTTTTCATTTATATAAACATCAGTGTCTGAAGATTGCCTTGCACAGATGGGATAATTTAAATTTCCATTCATTTATGCCAATTTCTACTGCAACAAATAGAGAATTTCATAAAATTTGAAGAACCTCCAAACCCTAGCACTTAAGTTTAGAAAACTACTATGATTCAACAATTATCTATTTGCTTCTTCAAAATCAGCATTAAGTTGCCAAACATCCTCAAAATCCCCCTTCTTCAATTTCCCACTCATTTTATCAACTATCCAATTAGACCTCCTTAGTTGTAGGGATAATTTGGAATTTAAGTTATTTAGCCCGGATCACTTACTCTATTGCTTTTAGACACTGAGGAGGAGGAAAAAAAACAAAACAAAATCACTTAAACTTCATTCCAATCTTTTCCTGATTAATAATATACTTAGCAAATATTTGAATACTTACTTTATGTTACTCACTGGCTAGGAAACAGAGGCAGTTTAGTAAAAAGGATTTGGCCCTTATATCCCAGTTCTTCCACTTAACATTTATGCAATCTTCACCAAGTCACAACTAGTGAGCCTCAATTTCTTTCTCTGATGATGGCAATGTCACCCATGACTGATATTACTTCATTGGATTACTATGAAGGATAATGATGATATTGAAGTTTGAAGAGTTTAAAAAGTTATAAAACACTAAACAAGTAACAATGTAAACATTACTATCTGCTACCATAGGGAATATAAAGCTATTTAAGACTTCATCCATGCCTTCATAGAACTTCTATTCTATCCCAAACTGTGAACTGAGAAGTTGACTCTGGGTCCAACTTGTCAACCAGTGGTTTCCAAAACGAAAAGAAGAGATGATCCACTGGAATACTGGGAAGAAAGAATTATATTATATTTGTAATATAAAAACAAAATTGAAAACCAACTTCTATTATTTAATATACAAAGCAACACTGATGCTCCCACTCAGTTCCAGTATCAGATGTTCACATGTACAGTGTGCTTGTAAGTACTGACAAGACAGTTAGCACACAGCACATTCCCTTTTACATGTGCCTGCTTAAACTGATTTAAGCATTGCATCTAATTTAATCAGGCTAACCCTCACAAAATGAACAAGTAAGTTAAAATATACTTGCAAAGAAATGAAGATTTGCAAATACTAATGATGCAAACTTAAGAAAATGGCAAACTTTACATTTTCCCTATTCTTAGTATGAGTTTTGTCAGATGTTAAAAGATAAAGTTTTTGAAAACAAATGTTTTGAAATGTGATATTCACTTTTTAATCCTATTCATCAATAAACAAATGTTTCACTTAAAATGTGTCTATTAAATTGTTATCATCCCTAATACCAATCAGTAATTCTTCTGAACTCTTCTAAAGCTGTGACACTTTCATACTTTTAAAAAAAATATGTCAAAACCTATTAAAGTTGTTTAAGATTTTAAAACACATCAGAAAATTGTTTCCAGATGTTGAAGATTCACAGTCACAAAAATTACTTATCAGTAACAGAGACTCTCACATTGCTTTTGGCAACAAAATCATGATAATGAAGACTATTTTACATTGTTTTCAAGTGATGTCATCATGAAATATTTTGGTAGGGTACAATCAAATAACATAAATGAATCAAATATTGTTTACTTAATCATTTAATATTTCATGTTTTATAACAATTAGTATAGGGATACATGTATATAATTTTTAAAATCTATCTATACAGTACTGTGAAATACATAAGAAATTTAGACATCTAAGTCTAATCCATCAAGATGATTTACCATGTCAGAGTACCTTGCATGGAGGTGAATGATTTAATGATAAACTATATATATGGAGATATTCCATTCTGATAATATTAAAAAACAAGGAACGTTTATTCAATTTTTGCCATTTGTTTACTGTAGATACCTATATAAGTGCAAAGTAACTACTTCCATTTGCTCTCGGGTCTACAGTGTGAGTAACAGCCGTTAGATGGCAATGAAACAGAACCAGGCAAACTTTACTGAATTGGTTATTTTGCCAAACCCATCCAAGAGTACCACATCTTTCCTCAGAAAGAAACCAATTTCCCTGTATCAGTTCCAAGGATTAGCTCTCCACTTTTCAGCCTACTAACTATACTGAATCATTTATTTTAAAAGACGAATTTTAATGAATTGCAAAACCACCAGGAAATTGTTACAGTGGTTGCCACCAAGTAACTTGTAGCATTTTACTAAAAGAACTGGCAGTTAGCTTTACACGTGAAAAAAGGAGGGTCATAAATTTATTCATTCCCAGTGCTGAAAAGACATTCAATTTAAACCATACATTCCTGGGTGAGTTAAGTAAACAGCAATTTACCACTGAGCAAAGTAGTCAAAGTCCCTGGGCTCGTGCCTCACTTTCTCTCTCATAAACTCTTAAACTGTGAGGCTGGAAGAAATCTTAAGAGTTCATCTAATCCACTCCTTAGCTCATGCTCCTCACTATACTTAACATAGGTGGGGCACACCCTGCAGCATTCCAGGCTGGTTCAAAGCCTTGGTTCTTCAGGGTTTGGGGAACCACTGCAGTCTTAATGTTATTTCCCTTGACAGCTAATTTCATTTTTAGTAGTTCTGAAAGTTAGAACTTTATTGGGTTTAACTTTGAGCCCTATCTTGGCTTCTAAGACTCATACAAGATTAAAACAGAAATAAATAAACAGAAGAAAATTGAAAAGTCTAATCTCTTTTCCATGAAGTCATTCAACAAATATGGCTTGAGGGTCTGCCATAGCCTCGAAGGACACAAACGTGACAAAAACAATGCTTCCAAAAACAAATCAATGAAACACCACAATGACATATTATTCAATTTTCTTTTAGAAATATTTATTGAAGGCCTGTTATTTGTCACATATTAGGCTATACATAGGAAATAAAATGGCTAGTAATACAGAGTTAATCCCTGCCCTAATGGAGTTTAGAGACCAGAAGCGAAGACAAACAGGAAATTATGACAGAATGCTAAGCACTAGGATACTGTAAAGCCTTTTCACATACATCTGCACTTCTGTGCCCTGTAACTCTTCTCTGCCATAATCAAAACACATTGATGCACAATTACTCAGAAAAACATATAAAACCTTCAGTAATTTTTTGAAAAATTCCACATTAAATAATTTTTTTTTTTACATATTGGTTGCTTGGCCATATTTACATCCTGAAAATCATCTTGAAAATACGCAACTCTTTTAGAACTCTAGAGGCATGTATCCTGATATTTCTCAGGACAGAGAATCAAAAAAGATAAATATAGCACCATTCCTGATTTGTGTTTCTAAAACCCTGTAACATTAATTTTGTATGCCGGTATCGCTTGTGAAAAGTCTACAAAACGAAAAGAGAAGTGTGGTTCATTTTCTAAGCACCTGTAAAGTTCCCAGTGTATTAGGTCTGAAAATATACATGGAAAAATACAGATTTTCAGTCTGAAAGAAGATGAAAACATGCTATCAAATCATTCCATCACAACCTAGTCTGAAACCGGAGGTATCTGCAAAGTACAAGAACAAGGTAATGGCATTTCTCTCACTGATGAAGAGAGCTGGGGAGGGTTTCACAGAGAAGTGGCATCAAGGGCTTGAATGATGAAGCATTAATCAGTTCCAGAGGTGGGTTGGAAAAAAGTATCCAGGCAAGAGCCGTCGGCTGCCACTACTGGTTCATCTGTATGAGATATTTCTTACCAGAACAGCAGCAGAACAGTACCTCTAAGATGGTATAAAAAAGTAATGATAACTACTGTCTAGAGAAAGATTCTTCTATTCAAGCAGGGATGCAGAAGAAAAATCCTCCCAGATAATATGGATTAGGTGTTACTCCTCATTTCAGGTTCACCAAGGCTGATATAAGCCAGCTCCAAATCAAGTGAGGAAGAAAAAAGTCCATTATTTGGCAAGAAAGAGCTAAAAGATAGCAATTCCTGTGAACAATAATGTATTTAAAGGAAGCAAATTTGGCAAAGACACTTAACTTGAAGTTTACAAAGCTCTTTTTCCAATTTTCAAGACTACAAAGGAAAGGCGAAGGTAAATTTTTATCTTGAATAAAAGGATCCTGGTTCAGGCAAGAAAGTGAGTAGCCTAACTGGTAAAGAAACCCAAGCCTCAAGGCAATTCTTTTCCTAGGACTTCAGGAAGAGCCAGTGCAGCACATATTCTACTCCATTAAACTAAAATTCATGATGCCTACAGACTGAAATTCACCAGGAAATGTAACCAAATGTGACTTTAAATACCATTTACTTCTTTGTGAAATGGCTTTTCTTTTACTGTGTAGCCCCAGGGAAGTCTTTAGGCTTGAAAGGCTAGGTTTAGCATTTTATAGTTAGAAGCTATATGAGCTTAAGCACTGTAAGAGACTAATTTTCTCTATCTATAAAATGAAACTAGTAACATCTAATCTATAGGATTTTTCTAACTTATGTCAAGTTCTTAGCACAAGGCTGGCACCTAACCAAAAAAGGAAAAAAAAAGTTATTAGCCACAGGTACTGAAAGTCTATAATGTGCAGAAAAATAACTCTTTAGCAGTCTAGCTTCTCTGAGAAAGCCTCTTTCTTCCCTCCTTTAAACATGCCCTCCATAGGACCATCTTTCCTCCAATAATTTACATCTGCGCATCTCAAGAGATCTTGAGGTCTTATTCCCTCCTTATAATAAGTTCTGGGGTTCCTCAAGGTAATTAGAGGAAGGGAAGATACTCAGGAAGAAACAACTGAGCTGAGAATAAAATTTGTAACGTGAATAAAACAAAACACAAAATTCAAATCCTGACCAGTTTAGAGGAATCATTTCAACAGAAGAGATTTCAAAGGAGGAAGAAAAAAAAAAACTTTAATGTGTTGATATTGTTCCTTTTATTAAAAAGCTGAACAATGAAGCCACCTAGACTTCATCTCTTCCAGACTGTTTTTTCTTTTTCCTGCGTAGTCTCTGGTTGTTCACATTCCAAAATGGCGGTTACTGCTTTCCAAGGAAATGTTCAGGAGGGCAGCTGCCTCGGAGGTAGGTCACCAGGACTCCTCTGGACTCCTCTGCATTTTACATGCAAATAAAGACTCCAAGAGGGACTGTAGCTGCCAGGGGCCTCTGCTAGATGCCAGAGGTAGGTCCACTGCTGCACGCTGCTCTGTCTCTTAGTCCCAAAGTCTTTTCTTGGCTGGGAGTTTAAAAGAGCCCCTCAACAGATGTTCTATTTAATAACTACAAGGCAATAAAAACTAGGGTTAAAAGCCAAAAAACTATCATACTGTCTCTTAATAATATTTAATCATATTAGTTTAAGTAAAAAAAATACCAGCACTAATATTTGAGATCCTGGTATTTTTTTAATGTTAGTTAAGACATTCACAAAAAGATGCCATTCTCAAGCTGAATGCTTAAGCAACACATATATTGCACATGCAACCAATATGCTTAAAAAGCACATGCTTCTGAGAGCAATGCCATTGTATAAACCCAATATAGTTTTGAAACATACTTAAGAAACAGGCTACAAACTACATTCTAGCTACTTAGACATATTAACATGTATACCCCACAAACTCTAAATGGAGGTTTAGTGCTGCTTGGATCTATCTCTAGGTACTAGGCTATTTATCTCATTTACAGAACAACTATCAGGGTTTATCTTTTCTGCCGGTGGGGGTGTCTCCCTAACTAGGAGGAAGGGTGAAGAGCTTAAGGACAGAATTTCGTAAACTGCATTCTGAGAGCACCATATTTTTTGTGGGAAAAAAATGGTGAACCTATTTTGAAAAAGTTTCCTATTATATCTCCCTTCTAAGCAACCACCATAAAATACATTAAAGATTCTGAGAAGTTCCGAAATAAAAGTATTTAACACATTCAAATACTAGAAAGAACTAAGAATAAACTGCTTATTAGTTTCGGCTCTAGTGATCTATTTAATCTGTTATCAGTGGCTGTCTGGAACAATTTCTAAAGCTTAACAAGATAAAATTACCCAACTGATGTGCAATTCCTACCTGCCATGTGTGTGGGACACTGCTGGCCACTGCTGAGCTCAGAAAATGCTGATATAAAACAAGTTTATGGTGCTTTCAACACATGTCCCCAGTTCCCTTTTTCATATCTCACTTCTAGTATTTAAGAGCCAAATAAAGGAAAAAGAAAAAGGGGAAAAAATGTTATGTTAAAATGCAAGGAAGGGTAAGTTCCTACCAACTTTACTCTCTAACCAATTGTTTTTCCATCAAAATTTCAGACATCTAAATTTATGGGTCCAGTGTGAGCAATGAATAAACATCTATTCTGGAAATGTGAGGAAAACGTAAAGAGTGAAAAAAATCCTCCTCTTCCCAGTCAATATTCTATGTTCTTAGTAGAAGCCAGTTTATAAAAGCTGGGTGATGTCTCGGAGAGATAAGTGATAAAATGTCAGTTTCTTTCAAAGAACCACCTTCTCCACTGGAAGGTGGACCTACAATTCTGTGGTCTCATATGGTTCCCTCTTGAGGGAGTCTTTTCAGGAAAAGACTAAGCAACCTGAGGCAGTGTAACTACTTCAGGTGAACTTGAGCCAACCTTTTTCTTAACTGGGTCTTTATCTTTTGGGATTCATGTCTACCTATGTTACAAGTATGATTGCTGGGAGATCTAAATTGATATGTGCAAACAGAACATCCTAAAGTGAAAAAAGTCATTCACATAAAAGAGTGCAGACAAGTTTGAAATAGCAGATAAGCAAGCTCAAGCAACAAATCCATAAGAAAACCATAATCTCTCCAGTATTCCTTTCTCTGATGAATACACTTTTATTTGCATAAGCCACAAGGGAAGAAGCAGCTTGCTGTTAGTAAGAAAGTCAGAAATATTTCAATGGAGCTCACCCAGTTTGTTCCTCAGATGTGGCAAATCATACATCCCCACCGTTCCCAGCTGCATGAACAAGTGACTGATAAAATCAGTGACATCCTACGAAGAGTTTACAATGGTAAACTGAGTCATTATGTTGAGATTAAGCATCATCATGAAAGAAAAGATAAAATAGACATGTATTAAGCTCTAAACTTCTGATATTTTCCCTCAACTGAAATACTCTCACAGTAAACCCCAAGTTGTATAAAAAAAAAAAAAAGACAAATCCCGAGCTTGATGTATTGAACCTATATTTTAAAAATACACCCTTCTCAGTAATAAGTCTTCTAAAATTATTATATCTTAAAAATGAACCCAGAATGCATAGTGGAAAAATGGCACAATATTCCAAATCCTTTACTGTAGAAATATGATTGACATTTCTGGTTGTTGTGACAAGCTTATTTACAAATCACTATCACACAAAATGGGCAAGTAAATCCTCTGTAATGGACTTCTCAACACATTGCTCTTGTTTTAAGTAGCAACTTGCTTTAGAAATACCTATGGTAGTGCTGTTTAACTCCGAGTTCTATTAAGATTGGAGGGTCCCAAATAAGAGCTCAATGAGAAATCAATAAGATTTGCTTGACTATCACCAAACAAAATTGTCAGCCATATTAAATCTAGTTCTCTTCTATGCATTTTCTTCAGCCCTTGAGTATGTTAATCTTCAGGATAAAATCCGAGTTCCTTATCTACTGCTCCGTTTTCCTCAGTCAGTTTCTTTTACTGACTCAGAGAAAGTGAAATGAGAAATAGTAAAAGGCTAGAAAGCCTATTCAACTTGAGGCCATTCTTTGGAGCTTAGTTTGTTTCACATGACTTCCTTCCTCTGGGCAATATAGTAGAGGATGCTGTACAGAGGAGCTTTATACATACTCATCACACACACACACACACACATACAACAAAGTACATAAGCATGCAAAGAAGAAAAAAATCACTTATCTATCCATCACATGAAGTTGGGCATAATTAGGCATTTTTACAGTATTGTTTTGTTGCATTGTGTTGTTTATTTAAGAGGTTGGCTGCAGGTACTTTTAAGAGGCACAAATTTGCTGAAGTGTACCAATGATAACCAAACGGAAAATGCTATTAAGATCTGATAGTCTTAGAAATCTGGGCCTGCAGATAGTACTGTCTTTTGTCTTGGCCAGCTTGGTGTTTTAAAAGAAATTTGAATTTGAATGCCTCTAAGAAAGTTTCTGTTTTGCCACAGGACTAATTACGCTTTATTGTTTTACATAAGGTTATTTCAAATGCTTAGGTGCCCTCCCTAGTGGCTCCTAAATGCATCTTAGTGTGTATCTCCCATAAAGTGTCCAGATAATAGAATGTCTGGAGAAAGCTGAGTAGGAAAAAGTATATTTTAAAAATACATTCCTAGTGCTTCCTGCCCAACTCAAACCAAGCAAAAACTTTCATTGTCAAGGTTTATTTCCTTCCAAGCTTAAGTCACATGCAAAAAAAAATTAAAGATTTTATCCTTACTCTACCCCCAATTTCTCAAGCAGTTTACCAAGTAAAAAAGGGCTTAGGAACCCCAAACATGGAAAATTCTTATCTTTCATATTAGGCCTGAGTAAGTAGAACTTAATAGAGCAAGTTCCTAGCAATAGGAGTGATATCATAATTGCTTCAGTTGGAATGCAGAGAATGATGAGGAAGCTGTCCGTTCCTTGAGCTATAGGATGCTCAAGGGAGCAGAAGGTACAGCAGGAGCCTAAAAGGATCCCAAGATGTGGAAAGACACCATTCAATATGTGGGGATTTCTCCCCACCAGCAAGCAAGCAATTCTGCAACAGACGCCAGGTGGGTGTCCTCCAATCCAATTCCAACACTTTCCACCTAAAGATAGCATCAGATCCCACAGGTTGGGGCTCAGTCCCTAGGACTGAGTCAATTCCCCCTTTAGATACCAGTCACAAGTTCAAGGCTCCAGAATTTCTAACCAACCAGCTTCAAGTTGGGGTTCCCACGACCCTGAGTGGCTCACAAAACTCAGGGAAACGCTTATGTTTACCAATGTATTACAAAGGATATTTTAAAAGACAAATAAACAGCCAGATGAAGAGATTCCCAGAGTGAAGTCTGGAAGGATCCCAAGCACAGCTTCTCTCCCTGTACAGTTGGGGTACTCCACCCTGCCAGCACATGGATGAGTTATTGTTCACTTTACTGAAAGCTCCCATGTGTTCATCTTTCTGCAAGCTCCCCAAATCCCATCTTCTTGGGTCTTTTAGAAGATTTCATTGGATAGTCATGACTGAAGCATGGATAACTGTGTTGAAATGTGATTGGACAAAAATGGTATGATCTAATCCCAGCAAGGCCTATCTGCTCAGATTCTTCTTGGCCTCTCCTCGCAGCACTCCTTCTTCCAAGGTTATGGGGTAAGACCCTCTGTGGAATGAGGGTCTCATGACCCACAGAGTCCTGCTGTGGGCAGGTGAAAGGAGGGCAGGAGAAAGTCAATCTGTTTACTGTTACAAGATCTATGGGAGTTATAAGCCAGGAACAGTAGATGAAAACACATCTGTATTGTAATATCACAAATACCTTGCATGTATCAACTATTCAGCAAACTCTAGCAGCAGAACGACAATAAGAAACAATCTGATGAAAGAATATCTGAAGAGGGTCAAAGGAAGCAAGCGGTAGGGTGCAGCATAAGTCATTGGAGAGATCTGGAAATCTGATGGATTTGTAGGATAACAATGCATAGAATAATAATAGCAAGTGTACATGGGAAAAATTTATCAGATATTTCTGTAATGGAAATAAGTTGAGTAGACTATGCTGCAGTTTACTTAGGGCACTTAAAATTGAATGGCGAATACTACTTAAGTTTTGATGATTCTGCATTTTTAAAAATAGTTTTAATTTAAAAGATACTTTAAGTCAGTAGGAAAAATTCTCAGATGCTTTATTCATTAAATAGGCTTTTTCTTGAGTTATATACTCTTCCTAGCATGGTTTCCCCAGCACACTGTGGAAATACCCGGATGCCTGTGGTAAAATCAGCAAATTTTTTATGTTAATAAACGTCATCAAAAGTGCTTTACTTTCTTATTATCTGAAGTCAACTCCAGCTTATCATTTTTCTCAAATTTTAAAAATTTGCTTCCCATCACTCTTGCAGTTGGATTTACTAAAATAACACAGAATGTTATGACTTTGTAAAATACGTTTATCTGGAAATGTTTATGTTAAGTTTTAAAAACAAGTATCTTAGGCCGAGGTGGGAGGATTGTTTGAGCCAGGAGTTCAAGACCAGCCTGAGAAAGAGCGAGACCCCGTTTCTACAAAAAGAAAAGAAAGAAAAATTAGCCGGGCATGGTGGCCTGTAGTCCCAGCTACTCAGGAGGCTGAAGCAGGTAGATGGCTTGAGCCCAGGAGTTTGAGACTGCAGTGAGCTATGATGATGCCACTGCACTCTAGCTCCAGCAATAGAGCAAGATCCTGTCTCCAAAAAAAAATATCTTATTATATTCTACTCTGCTTAATGAAATTATGGTCCTTATCATAGTACCTAACTACTGGCCAGTCAAAAGTGGTTGATTTTTCTTCAAGAAAAGAAAACATGGCCCTGATAATGGTTATTTCAAATGGGTACTTTAAAAAAACATACTCAAGTCAATAGGGTAGGAACACTATTATTATTCTTAATGAGAGAATAAAGATTTGACCAGTGCCATTCAGAAGCATATGATTAGGCAGGGTTCTACCCTCCAATGGCATATATATATTGACTCTTTCCCACTTATGGTTGAAAACACTTGTAATTTTATTTGGCTTTAAAAAGTGGCTTTCCCCAGGCCAGGTACAGTGGCTCACACCTATAATCCTAGCTCTCCGGGAGGCTGAGGCGGGAGGATCATTTGAGGACAGGAGTTCCAGACCAGCCTCAGCAAGAGCAAGACCCTGTCTCTATCAAAAATAGAAAAAATTAGCCAGGCATGGTGGCATGTGCCTGTAGTCCCAGCTACTCAGGAGGCTGAGGCAGGAGGATCGCTTGAGCCCAGGAGTTTGAGGTTGCTGTGACCTAGGATGACACCACGGCACTCTAGCCCGGGCAACACAGCAAGACTCTGTCTCAAAAAAAAAAAAAAAAAAAAAAAAAAAGTGGCTTTCTATTCACCTAATGTGACTGATGTTCTGAGACTATGGTAAAATACCAAATCTGCTTACACTGATTCAAAAACAAATAACAAAAAATTGTTCCAATTTCTCATTAAGCCAACAACTATCCCTGTTGTCTCCACCTATTTCCTCTGTCCCCAGCAGTTCTGGACAGCTATCTAAATTGAGAACAAACTGATGAAAAAGTATTAAAAGAGGGAAATTGCCCTTGTCTGTATCTGATTATTATGTCTCCGGTAATTAAAGGACAATTTTAGACATTTCCCTATCAGTTTCTCCAATTCTTCAGAAGAATGAAAAGTTTTCTAAGCCAAATGAGTAAACTATTTACTTATTTATATACTACTCCTCATCGCCTACTTAAATTAGTAATTTTTTCAGTCTATTTCCTAACTGAATTCTGCTTCATCCAATCATGCTCATTTTTTAAGAAATATCAACTAAGTGTCTATTATGCATCCAACAAGAAGAGCTAGAGGAACAGAAAAAAAGACCATGATCACAAGGATAGGAAATTATGCACAAGGTTCATGGTAACAATTGCCTTGAATATCTCTCTTTTGTGCAATTGGTGACTGATTTTTAATTTGAAGGCAAAGAACCTCAGAAGGGCTGTGAGAGAGTAACTGAGAGAGGTCTACAAAGGCCTAGGCTCGTCAATACACAGACCAAGAATTATATTCAGGTTGACTACATCTACCACATATACACTACAGTTTTTAAAATCCATAGAGATACTTTTTATTCATTCATTTATTTATCTACTTTTAGAAAAAATACATAGTACCTGGGAATGATACTAAAAATAGTTAACAACTGGTTAAGCATGGGCTTTAACTAATTTAATGGACTGCTGGCTATCAACAGCCAGCATGTACAGACTGGTCCACCAGTTGAATATCAGACCAACCCATCCAGTTGAGAGGCAACTTTTTCTTCTTATTTTTTCATATTAAAGAGAGGTCCTTATTTAAAAAAAAATTGGTAGAAGTTATTATTCTAAGAAATATGGTTGGCTTGGATGGAATGCAAAATCCTGGTGATAAACCACAACTCACTTGAGAAATTATAACAAATTTAGAAGTTAGGCCTTTGTAGGTGTTTTGCCTTTTGTCATCTTCAACAAACTCATTCCTCACTTTCCCATGAAGCCCTATAATTGGCCAACTCTTACCAGATGTTTTAAAGGCTGTAAGCCCTTTCTCATGAAAAAGTTTGTATTATACCAGTGTATAATGAGAAACAGCTAGTTTAATGCTTGTGGATTCAATTAACTTGAACCATTTAAAACTTGGCATATGAGAAAAGTCCCAACTTCAGAAGAACAAATGGGATAGACTGCAATCTGTGCTAAATTATTTTAACCCACAGTGTGTCTGCAATTGGAAGCAGTGTGTTATAAGAATGAACAATAGTTTTTTTTCCTAATGAGAAAAGGAAACAAGCTGGACCAGCTGGGCTACCTTTTAATCACCCCAAGGAGTAACTCCTACGTTCTCTTTCTTAGTGTAGTCAAATAAATTATTCATTTTAATATTATAGTATATTACTTCAATGAGTCACTTAGGCCAATTTTTCAGAGCTAACAAGCAATGATAAGAAGGATAGCATAATAACTATAAAAAAAACAAAATTTATAATCTCCACATCTTTCCTACAGATTCAGTACAAGGCCAAGTGACTATGGCAACATTTAGAAATAAAGATGTAGTAATAAAGACAATAAATTAAGAATTTATTTATACTTGCCAAATATAAATTCAAATATAGATCTGATATGTTTTTTAAACCTACTAAAACCATAATTTTAAATAATACAGCAAAATTATACTATCTAATTTCTCTTGGAAAGAGTGGTGTCAATTCTGGTTATCTTCTTAATCTATAATTAAAATTCTGAGGGTCTCCAAATCAGGATAGGCTTCAGATTTCAAATTACTGAAAACATAAATGGATTTTCCACCAAAACTAACCTTAAAAAAGGCAAACCACTTGTAGTCATTCAACACAATCTCAAAGCCTTGGTTGTAAATGATGGTGAAATGGCCGGAATTGCCAAGGTCATCATATGCTGTATCCAACTTCTGAAGGTGCACCACCACTTTTTTTTCTTGTTGTCCTAAAGAAAAGAAAATGCACAATAAAGAAAAATAATCTGGACTTCCATGGGGGAAGAATCCCCCAATTTCCATGTATATGATTGAGTTGCTTTCCTTTCATGCTACCTAATTTGGGCACACAGTCTGCCTTGTGAAGAAATCGGTCTCCATCATGTTGCCTCTGTATGGTCCTAAAGGGGTCTCAGGCAAGACTGGGAAGTGAGGGTTCTCCAAGATAGAGATGTCATGCAGCCCAGCAGGCTGGGAGACCCCAAAAAGGACAGTCCCTACCTACCTTTCCAGATCATCCAGACACTGAAGAAAATGAGAAAGTGGGGGAGGTGGAAAATTACAGGTGGAAATGGGAAGAAGACAAAATGGTAATCAAAAAGTAAGAATTATAAGAATAAAAGATATGATGACAAAGAGATAAAAAGAATAGCTATCAGATTATAAGAAGGACAATGTATTAAACCCAGTACAGATAGGAAATAACCTATTCAGAAGTGAGGTACCTTTCTCCCCAATGGCTCTACAGTTTAGAACCTCAGAATCTGAATCCTTCCAAAGTATTCAGCAAACTGGAGGTTTCTATCCTGAAAAACTAATTTGTACTCATCAAAATTAAACATTTAACCTTTGGAAGAAAAGAGCTCAGATATACAGATGTCTTTAATTACTGGATTAAGGGCAAAGGTAGGTTTACAGGTAGAGGGTTGCTGCCTGAAAAGGGTTCAGCTGCAGAGTTTTACACTTTAGACAGTTTTTCCATGTTTCAGATTAATGCTCTGAACTGGGAGACTGCATGGGACAGAGTACTGCAAATCCTGGTCACCTTCTGCACCAATCTCCAAATAAAATTTTTAAAAGAATAAACGGTTATAATGCCCAGGATTACAAAATGCCATATAGGCATTTGGAGTTAGACAGTTAAATGGGTTTTTTTTAGTAACAAATGACTTGACAATTGTTCTGCTGACAAGGAAATTACAGCTGAGAGCTTCACTCATTCTGCACAAATTTGTGATTCTTCTGACTCTTTTCTCCCCCACCCTTCACTAGATTCTGTGTAGCAGGGGTAACTGTGTTATCCCAAGGCGTATGGAATATCCCCAGTGTGTTCAAACACTAGATATTTACTGAGGGCCATCAGGTGAGCCAGGCATTATTCTTGACTCCAGGCATTGTCTTGAAAGAAAAGAAAGGAAAGGAAAGGAAGGAAAGAAAGGGCTTATTTTTGCCTTTTACTTCCCTGCAATACATGAAATGGTGCAGAGTGGTACCATACGTTTTCTAGGACTAGCAGCATTAACACATGTCCAAATCAAAATTGCTGGGCATAAAGGCACTTTGCCACGACCTAACAAGTGGAGAAAACTTCCTGCTATATGCTCGAGAGACTTTGAGCTCATCTGTCTTCACTAGCACAATAACTTAAACAAATACACAAAACCCTGCCACATTGGACCAGAGAATCAAAAGACTGCAGTTCCCAACTCTTTTCCAAGCCAAACCAACCATAGAGGGAAAAAAAAATAAGGTAATTCTTGAAAAAAATATTGAGGCCCCACCAAGAAAGTGTGAAGTTAGAAATTCTCAGCAGCTCAACTTTAACTTCGCGGCCCTGGCTTGGGAGAAGGTACCCCAAGGCCCCCCACTCCGAGTCCAGTCAGGATGTTCTGACTACCCACAAGCAAGGGGTGGTTGGCGTGGGCGCTGCGTGAAGAAGGGCTCAGGGGCAGAAGGGACGACAAGCAGGAGACCCTGGCCGGCGCGGGAAAGTGAACGGGTCCAGGGCGCCAGCGACTTACCCATAACCGAGCAGTTCATGTCGCGCTGGGACCCGCTGGGGCCCACCTGGAAGACCCAGGTGCCCAGCAGGTCAGGATAGGTGCAGTTGGCAGGTGTGTCACAGCGCACTGTGCAGACACCGGAGAGCAGCAGCAGGAGGGCGGCGATCAGCGAGCGAGGGCCTGGGCCCATGCTGGAGGAGGCTGGGAGAAGAGACTGGGAATTAGCAAAGACCGGAGCGCGCGGGCACAGAACGAGGCGACCGGGTGGCGCGCGCCTTAAAATAGCCACACTGGCCGGAAACCCGCGGCCGGCGGGGGCGGGGTCACGGCGCGTCGCGGCCCCTCCCCTCAGGGCAGCGCGCGGCCCCTCGCCGGGCTGCGGCCGGCTCTCGACTCCGGGACGGCCCAGAGGCAGGTGTTATTGCCGAGGGACGTTTCAAAGTTGTGTACGGCCAGGGTGACGGAAATCGGGCTTAAGAGCCACAAGCGGTCCGCTCGCGACCCAGACTGCGTTTCTGTGCAGTAGCAAAAGGCCAAGAGAGAACTAGCAAGTGGAGTTCGCTTAGCTTACGCTTGCTTTTCTTCCCTCCTTAGTCTTCCAGGTAGAGTTGCCTCGTTATCGACTGTGTTGTTTTTTTCTCTGAAAAACTTCACTTGCTAACCCCATCCACTCTAGCTGTTGGAGAACTTCCTTCCGTTTTCTGACTCTCACTACTTTTTTATTTTCTTAGTTTTGTTTGGTTTCCTGTTAATGCTGTTTGCCTATTTGGCACACTGGAGAATTCAGTTGTAGTGCTAACTTGCAGTTTTTGTATGTTAGTTGTATGGGTTTTTTTCCCCTGGAACTTTATGGGACACACACAGACTTTATGGGACAGATGATATTGCTCGACCCCTTCTATTTTACAGATGAAAAGTAGGAGGCCCAGATAGAGGGAGTGGCTTGGGGGTTGGGGGGAGTAGTGAGGGGAGCTAGCTAGTGAGTGAAGGCTGGTCTTACGAACCGAACGGTTCCAGTGTGGCAGTCTGATCGCCAGCAATTATTAGGTAACACTGTTTCCGCGTGCCTCCTTGCGCAGTTTCAGCATCACCCTTGTCTGTGAAAGTGTCTCTGACTTTCCTGGCTGTTTTTGGTAATTGGGGCACCTTTCTCCCACAGAACCTGCTGGGTGTCAGGCTTTGTGGACACAGTGATGAACAAGACTGGCTTGATGTGTCCCTGTCCTCTTAAGCACTTGCATTTTTGCTCCCATCACTGGTCTCAAATAAATATTTAGATGTCCACCTTTTCCACCAGATTATAAGCATCCAAAGGGAGTAGGTTCAAATTATTCAGTTTTACCTCCGTAGATTCTGGTTTATTAATACTAAGGAAGCATCCTTGAATGTTAAAATAAGTACACTTAATATTGTCTTCTTGGATTCTAAGCCTGAAAGGCAATTTCAACGGGGAGAAAGAAGTTACCTTTGAAAGCTGAGAGGTGAAAATACTCTAATGTGGGCACAAACTGTAAAAGCCAGAGGAGGGCCAATACCTAACTCTTAGGTTTTATAGACCTTTTTAAGATTAAAAACTGGCATTGTATAATTAATCTAGCACATTTACTATTTAAAGATACATTGACAGAATAACATTGCCTTCCTAAATCTCTGGGAAAGAGTATCATTGGTTGTTAAAACATTAAAATGCTTACCAGGTGATCAATATTGAAGAGCCAGTTGAGTTGGAAATTTTTTTGCCGGGTGTTATCAAATTAGCACATTTAATTGTGAAGAAAGTTTAAAACAGTCTTTATTCAATGAATGATAAGTAAAAAGGGATCTTGGGGACTTCTTATTATAATGGATTCATTTTAAAATTGGGAAATGGAGATTCAGAGAGTTGAGTCACTAATGTCATATTGCCACTTAGTGACATTCAGGAACAAACCTTGGGAACCTTGATTTTTAGTTTAGTTTATTACCATTAATCTAATAATCTCAAAACTTATCCTTCAAGAGTAAATACTAGCTGTCCCTCCAATCCACATAAGAAAAAACTGATCAGACCCAAAGTTTTATTTTTATAACAAATATTTTATAGAGATCCTTCACTGTTCTGAAATGAAATTCATATATAAGCTACTTAAATACTTAAAAATAAAAAGAAATACCATACCAAATGTAATAAAAAGGAAAAGTAAAAAGAAATTTTAAATAAATTTCTAATAAAATAACATTTCATCATATAAAATGCTCAACTGTGAATGTACTAGAAAACGTAATGAAACATTGAGATACTTGCCCTTCACACCTCTTTGTAAAATTGTAGAATCATAGTAAAAGTGACAGGTATCTTTTTTCTGAGAACAGAAATAACTTCTGATGAGTTATAACTCTAATATCTTATCAAATGGTCACTCAAACACAATACTAGGGCTATTGATGTTAGACAATTCTTGATCAAGTTCCTGGTAGTACAAAGAACAATTTTCTGTTGAAGATTTATCTGGACATCGTATTCCCTCAAATTCAGTATATGTCAAAATGACATAAAGTGAAAGGGAGTTTATAGACAAAACAGAGTTTGTCACTAGGCCCCCATAATTATAAGTAGCTTTATAAGAGGTAGCATTGCTTAGCAGAGGTTCTCAAAATGTGGTCTCAGGACCAGCAGGACCAGTAGCATCAGCATATGTCTTAGTTTATTTTCTGTTGCTATAACTGAGTACCTGAGACCAGGTAATTTATAACAAAAAGAAATGTATTTCTTCAGTTCTAGAAGCTGGGAAGTCCAAGGTCAAGGGCTGCATCTGGTGAGGGCCTTCTTGCTGATTGGGACTCTTTGCAGAGTCCCGAGGTGGCACAGAGCATCACGTGGCAAGGAGGCTCATGAGAGATGGCCAAACTGGCTTTTATAACAGACCCTTCTTATGATAACTAACCCACTTCTTTGATAACCCCAATCCGTTAGTTTTATTAGTTTATGAATGGATTAATCACCTACCAAAGGTCCCACCTCTCAACACTGTTCGACTGGGGACCAAATTTCCAACACATGAATTTTCGGGGACAAACTATAAACAAACCATAGAAGCAGCCCCTTGGAATTTGTTAGAAATGCAAATTCCTGAGCACCACCCCCCATACCTGCTGAATAAGAAAATGTTTGAATAGATCCCCACAATCTGCATTCTAATAAGCCCCTTTCAAAGGATAGTGGTACAGGCTTAAGATTGAGAATCATTGGCTTAGAGATTGTGGGCAAGTCAGGCTGTCCTTGTTTGGAGTCTGGCTCTAACATTCACACTGGCTGTGACACTCACAAGCTGCTTAATCTTGAGGAAGTTATTTTACTTCTTTTTGTGCGTTGATATCTTCATCTGTAAAATGTACATAATTATATGCTCTATGAATACTTCATCTGGTTTTGAGAAGACTCAATGAGTTAATATAGATCTCTGTGGAGATTTGACTAATAATTCCTGGCCTACAATAAGTGCCCAAATATTTGTTAAATAAATAATATAATAGATATAAGTTTATCTATATTTTATGGTATTTGGCAAAGAGCATCATGATTTCCATGTTCTCTGCCTCATGAATAAATTTGAAAGCCACTATACTGGAATGCATATGAAACAAAGAAAGATCTTAGAAATAGATGAAGAACTTGACCTGTACAATACTATTTGGTGTTATGTATACCTCTGTCATTGGTAGTAACAATCATAACCATAATAATTTTATTTATTTAGCACTTTACATTTTACCAAGATAATAAATATATTATCCCATTTAATTACCACACAATTGTATGAAGAATGAGGCTCAAACCATTTATTAGGAAGTAATGCCTGTGAAAGAAAAAGTGAGGAGGGAACAAAAATAGGAAGAGAAAGCCTTGGAGGACAGCATAGGTCTGACATCCGTGGAAAGAAAGAAGGAAAGAGAACTAGGGAGAAAGATACTCAGAAATATAACTCTGAGGTTGTCCTAGTCAGCCCAGCAGAGAACTCTGATGCAAAGATTGCCCATAGAGGAGCTTGGCTTGGGCACAAATGGCCAGCCCCTGGTACCTGTGTTATACGTAGTTATTGGCCTTGAGTGGAAAGCTTAGGTGGAACCTGAAGTAATGACAGCTGGAGGCTGTCAGCAAATGGTACTCCTGTGGCAGGTACTTTCTTAAAGAGGAATGAGAACAGTGCACCACCATGGTGGCCACAGTGGGGAAACTTTTGTTTGAAAGTAAGGGCTGATCCACAAGCATAAAGAGGAGGCTGGACCATTTGTTGAGGCCTTTTGATGTCCCAGGTCCTGTACTCTATTTCTGTCCTTTTGCTCTTCTAGGCAAATGTCAAAAGTCTCTTTCCTGTGTCCTCAATTCATTATATTAATGAACATCTGAATGACTGCCTTTTCCACTTGGATCCATGCTCCTTGATGGCAGGACTGTATTATTATTTTTTTAATTATAAATTAGTTTACTCAAAGCTCAGGGATCACACAACTATGCAATATTCAAGGAGTCCTTGTTTAATGTCCTTCTTTATTAGAATATTTATTTTGTTGTCATGACTTCATTGTTCATTCTTTCAATAAATATTTATTGAGTGTCTGCTATATGCCAAGCAGTATTCTAGACATCAAGGATCGAGCATAAATAAAACAGGCAAATTCACTATATTAATGAAGTTTATATTCTAGTTGAAGGAACAAAAAATAGATACAAAAACAAGAATATGGCAGATGGTGATATATTCAACACAAGAAAGTGGAGGAGAGAAGCAAAGATGGGAAAGCCAGGGGTAGGTGTTGCTATTTTTGAGTGATCTCACTGATAATGACATTTAAGCAGATATGTGAAGGACATAAGGTGAGGAACAAACAGTAACAAGGTCTATTTGGAACTGAGAGAGAGAAGTAGGAGATAAAATCAGAGAGGTGGTGGGGGTCAAGTTAAATACGGGCTTATTGGGATGGCAGTTAGCAGTTAGTGTTGTCTTCCCTGCTTCTACATTTAGTTTGTTTTAATATGTTGTTTTGGTTGAAGAATCTGAAAAGGCTGATGTCTCAAGCCTGTAATCCTAGCACTCTGGGAGGCTGAGGCAGGAAGATTGCTTGAACTTGGGAGTTTGAGACCGGCCTGAGCAAGAGTGAGACCCAGTCTCTAAGAAAAACAGAAAAATTAGCCAGGCATCATGGCACATGCCTGTAGTCCCAGCTACTCAGGAGGCTGCAACAGGAGGCTTGCTTGAGCCCAGGAGCTTGAGGTTGCAGTGAGCTATGATGATACCACTGCACTCTAGCCTGGGTGACAGAGCAAGACTCTGTCTAAATACATATGTGTGTGTGTGTGTGTGTGTGTGTGTGTGAATGAAAAAAACAGCATTACACAGATATGTAATTGAAAAGGAAAAACCATGTGAACTGCTGAAAGGGTCCCCATTGGTCCTTGGACCACACTGTGAGAACCTCTTCATTAGAATAATTTTCCACTCTGAGATTCTCTCACAGCTATCTCAAAAATGTGTGTCTTTCCTCAGAAGGCAAATAGGGACAAGCAGAGAGTGTGGTTAGATGACTACAACACAATTCCAAGAATGGAAAAACCACTGAAAGGACATTCCCTACTAATTGTGGGTCATTAGTGTCAGTTTTGTATATGTGGCGTGAGAATATTCTAGGTTTATTCAATTAAGGTATAAAAAAGGAAGAACATTTTTCAATTTGAAATAAGAATTTATGAAGTTAGAAAAATAATAATTGTGCTTTCTATTTGAACAGCTTATTATCAGTTGCACAGTACATCCACATTTTATGTCAATCTGAGAGTGATCTCCCTCATATTTTTACTCCCATTTTATAGGTGAGGAAACTGGGGCTCAGAAAGGATAAATGACTTTTTCATAGGCACACTGCTTCTGAGTATAAAGCTGATAACCAACAAAAGACTTCTGGTTTTAAATTACAATGTTAGAATGGAATTAAGAAAGTGAGGTTTTATCTAATTATTGGTGTAGTCAAATATATAGTTAAGAAAAATGAAGGTTTTAGGAGTGACCTGTATAGGCAATGCATGTTGAGCAGCTGTGGAACTGTGAGTTACTGAGATTGTCTCTACCGTCTGATCCCATTCTCACTTCACTATTTATTTCTGTTAAATGAACCAAGTTTTTGAAATGAAAATTTTGAGAAGCCTTATTTTTCCTAATAGACAAGGATTATCCCATAGTCCACATGGAGTAAGAGCAATGCTGAAGAGCTAGGGACAAACTTAATGAAGGTGTCCACTTTGCTCTGTTTCCACCAATATTGCTCTGGTCCATCATTTCTTCCTGGACTACAGAAATTACCTTTTGCTTTTCATCTGCTTTTTCTTGAATTTGATGCACAAGCCAGGAACCTAGATGTCATCCTTGTCTCTTCTTTGCCAGTCCTCCACCCCTTATCAGTTCAGCCAAGGTGTCCTACTAAGTACTCTCACCACTGTGCTTTTTTATTTAAATGTAAATCCTATCAAGTTACTCCCTCGCTAATACTCCCCAGTTGGTGGCCTATTTATCATGTTGGAATAAAATCCTGCAAGGCCTGCATGATTGGCACCACCTATCCTTTTGTTCCACCAGTTGCTCACTACCCCAGAAATTCTTGCTTTCTGTTTAATGCTCTAACTTTGCACATAGTGCTCAAACTGCCTGCAATTATTGCATTTTCTTGTGTATTATGTATCTACCCCGCTGGAATACAAGCTCCAGGCAGCTTGAGCCTTGTCTATCTTGTTCGCCACTGTGTCACTACAACATAGCAGATGTTCAGTAAATATTCATCAAATGTTGACTGGAACTACTTACTCTATTGCTTTAAGAATCAAGTTTATTGGGAGCAAATTTTCATTGGGCAAACACTTCTATCAACGGATGTTTAGTTTTATATTTCTTATCCCATACTGTTCATTTTGGGAAATATTCATCTAACATAAGGGACCAACTAGTGAGCCCCAGCAACATCTGAGATTTTTATATTAACATACTAGTGTGGATTAGTTTGGAAGCTGTGCAAGTTGAACCTGGACTATTTTATAAATATGTGGCTTGCTTACCTTAAGTCAAGTTATAAATACATGTTGGGCAATGAGAAGCCTAAACCATGTGTCAGCATTTTATTTTCAAAGTTTTTCAATTTGAGCTGACTTCCCTTTTCTCTATATGTTATTGCTGAGAGGAAATTACAAAGTCAAACAAGGTAAATTCTAAAACAGCAAAACTGTAGAGAGTTTTGGCATGAAGAGAGCACAACCAAGCCAGCAGCTGATCTAGGGTGGCAGGTTTAAAGGTCAAGGCTATCAGTTTCTCACAGTTGAAAAAGTTCATTCCTTTTCCAAGAATCAGATAACTTACCCAAATAATGATAAGGGAACATCTAAAATATTTTATTTGAATAATCAGTTGAAAAGATCAAGATCATTTATATATTCCTCTTCCACTTTAAACAACACTCAGCACCTGTAAAATAGACAGACAGAGGGATAGATAATGTAAACAAATAACTTTACTTCAGATACTAAAGATTAAGACAACAGAACTCTGAGGGAAAAAAGACCTCAAATCTGTCATCATTTTCATTTATGCCTACCCCTTTCTTTGTCTCTTCTACTTAACTATATTTTTACTATCTGATCAGATACAAAATTCTATAAATTTTACTTGATGTTACGGTTGTTGTGGTTTTTTTTTCCCCCCTAACTTCTCTTTTCCCCTTTTCTTTCCCATATACACCCTGTCAAGCAAGGTAACATATGTTCACTTCCTGGTGTGTATCCTGTGTATCCTTCCAAACCTTTTATTGAACTTACCCAGCCATTTACAAACACGCATGAGCAGCAGGACATGTGATGTTTAAGGGCACAGGCTGTGGAACCACAATGCCATGGTTTGAATTCTGGCACCAAACAACCCTTTCTACCTATGTGACTTTAGGAAACTTATCTCTTTTGACTTTATTTCCTCATCCATAAAACCAGGATAATAAATAGTACCTACCTCATGGGGTTGTAGTGAGGTTTTGAATAAATTATTATGTGAAATGCTTAGAACAATACTGTCATAGAGTCAGCACCATAAAAATGCTATTAGTATTTTGATGCATAAATGTATGGATTTTGTGGGGTTTTTTATTTCTATGAAATGGGAGCATATTATTAATATATACATTTTACCTCAAACTGATTTTTATTCTTTATTTCTTTGATCTCATTCTCAACTCGATTTCATCCTTAATACAATTCTTTCATTCTCAAAAATATATTACAGAAATCGCTTCATATCAAGATATTGAATTCATCTATGGAAGATAGTTGCATAAAATTTAAGATACATAATGAATCCTTTTAGCTGTTTTCTTATCAATAGATATTTGGGTTATTTCCAGGTATTTTAGCATTATTTTTGCTATCGCAAATAATGTTGCAATAACAATTCTTGAACACATATCCTTCCTACAGATATTTTTATTTCTATAGGATGGTGACAAGAACTAATTGCTAGGTCAAGTAGACATCGCATGTGATTAAATGTCCAGAACAGCCTTAGCAAATCACATTTCTACCAGCAACGTCAGAGAGAGTCCTCCCATATCCCCACCCTGCCCCTTCCTCAAAAACCTCCATTCCTCAATGAGTTGCTTTAAATATTTTTAAATTTAAATATTTCAAATTATTTAAAATTGGTTGACATATTTCAAATAATTATTATTTCATTTTAACATTCTGTCTCTGAAGCATCTAAGATCTAGTTTGGTATATGATGTGATGTATAAGTTCAACTGTCTTTTCATCCAGCCATTGGTACCAGAACCCTTTATTAAATAAACTTTATTTTCTGTCTAAAGTTAAATACTAATTTTTAATATATACAATTACCAGGAATGCTGGAGTGTTTTGTTTCATTTTGTTCTAGCGATCAGTTCTTTTTCATATTTTTCTTAGCTATTCCCAGGCATTTTTCCCCTCCCTATAAATTTTAGGATCACTGTACTTGTTCTCAAAATTTTTTATCAATTAAAATTGTATGTTTGTGGTACATTCCCCTTTATTTTTACTTAATGGAGCATTTGACGGATCTAAATTTTGTTTTTTAGATATATTTATCTACCCTGATACTTTTTTGTTTTTTATTAATTAATTTCATCTTTTATTTGTAGTAACTTTTTCTTCCTACTTTGTCTCATTTTATTTTTTCTTTTCCTAATTTATTAACACAATTATTTAGTACCTCATTTTCAATCTTTTCCTGAAATAATAGAGGTATTAGACTCTCTGCTCTGTTTTCTTCTAAGACAATCAGTAGCCAACAATTTACAGGCTTTTCTGTAGGTTAGTAAGGAGTCAATTTATTACTTTAAGTAGTTAAGCTTTTATTAAAATTTATTATCTTATTTTATTAGATTGTTCTGAGAATGTGGCCTATATAATGTCAACATTTAAAATTTTATTAATACTTTGTGGCCAAGTTCATGATTGAGTTCTATAAAATGAACATATAAAGAATTATATTTTATCTGCTTAAAAGACCTGTGATAATTATAATTGTATTAAAATAATACTAAAAGTAATTATATTAAATCTTTCTATGACCTTGCTTATTTTTTGTATGTTACAGCTTTCAGCTCTAAAAGAGTAAGTAATTGAAATATCTCAATGTAACTTCATTCTAATCAACTTATTATTTAATCATTTTTTCTTAATATATTTAGTTGCTATGTTATTTAGTATATTTCCATGTACATATATTTTCTTTAAATTTATACTTTGCCTAGGTGTTCCACAATTGCCCTCTTTTTTGGAAGTTCTACCTAAGACTGTGGCCTCAAATGTTCCCTCAGACACCTGTCAGCTTGCCAGTCCTGGGTGTCAAGCTGTGTTCTAGCACCAGGATTCAGTGATGAACATGGTCAAGGAGATCCCTGTTCTCATGGAGCTTGCATTTAAGCTAGAAATAAAAAATGAGAGAATGCTGAGAATGTAAAACTGTTATTGGATGCTTTAGGTTTTTAATTTCTAATATATATATTTTTTACTTCTATTATTTTCGTAGGCCTTCACATCAATGTAAGGTATGGAGTACCAACAAGAGTATTAGTAGTAAACTAAGAGGAACAGAGAAATCGAATTAAAGGTGAGAGCATAGAGAAAGACAGAAGGTACAGTTATAATTGATTTTTATAATAACAATTACCATTTGTTAAATGTCTACTATGTATAGACACTATGTACATGTTCACTGTCTAATCTTTATAAGTAAGGGCAGGTATTATTTACTTCATTTAGAAATGAAAATGTGTTCAGAACAAAGAGATTAAGTATCTTGATAAATGTCATCCAGTTGATAAGTGGCTGAGCTAGAAAGTTTGTTTGATTTCCAATGCATGAAAAGTTTGAGTCTCCCTACCTATTTCTTTCCACTGCACCACATGGTCTTACTTGTATGCACTAGAAAGATTATCTAGATATTCTGAATAAATGGTCATCCATAGATAATAAAAGAAGTATAACACTTTTTTAACCTTAAAAACTGTATTTATTCAATAAATACTTATTCAACATGGTACTAGTGTTGTACCTACTAAGCAAGAGAAAATAACAGTAGTTTGGAAGAAAGTGAATTAAAATGGGGATATGTTTTTGAAGTACTTGTGGGATATCCTAATTGACATATATAGCAATAAGCTGAAAATTGGTGTAGAACTCAGGGGAGGGGTCATTCAATCATTCAATAAATATTTATTGGGCACCTACTTTGTTCAAGGCATAGACAAACAATTAGAATACCTACATTAGGTATTGGCTGAATACAATTTTTATTAGTCACCACTAAGGAAATGAGCATTGACATTACAGGAGTAGAGAAGATTACTCAAAGAATAGTTACATTATGCAGAGTAAGAGTGGGGGAGAAGGGGCTAAAGACAGCTTACCAATCAATAAAATTTAATAAAAAAGTTTTAGAAAAGAGGTTCATGAAAGAAAAATTAAGAGAATCAGACTAAAAATCAAGAAAGAAAGAGTTACATGATGAAAGCTAGGAAGAGGAAAATTTGAGTCTAATAATTAATGAATGAATTTTTGCTTCAACTATCTCTAAGTCATAAACATTTTTGGCTTCTATCTTCAGGACCATGTACCAAATTGGTGTCCAATTTCTTGGGCTTAAGGCAATGGCTCCCAGTTTATTGGGATGCTGCTCAGAAACCTGGAGTTGATAGTCCCCAAATCCTCTAGAGCTGCAGTCCCCAACCTCTGGGTTGCAGACCAGTACTGGTTTGTGGTCTGTTAACAGCTGGGCTATAGCAGGTGGTGAGCGGCAAGTGAGCAAAGCTTCACGTGTATTTTACAGTTGCTCCCCATTGTTTGCATCACCACATAAACTCCGCCTCCTGTCAGATCAGCGGCAGCTGCTCCTTGGAGCACAAACCCCACTGTAAACTGTGCATGTGAGGGATCTAGGTTGCACGCTCCTTGTGAAAATCTAATGCCTGATGATCTGAGGTAAAGCTGAGGCAGTGATGCTAGTGCTGGAGAGCGGCTGCAAATACAGATTATCATTAGCTGAGAAGTTTGACTGCATGATAAATGTAATGCACTTGAATCATTCTGAAATTACACCCCCCACCACCCAGTACTTGGAAAAATTGTCTTCCATAAAATTGGTCCCTCATGCCAAAAAGGTTGGGGACCACTGCACTTGAGAACTGAGACTGCCTGAAACTACATTATGGCCACTCTCGATGCATACATCTATGAGCATTAGTTCATATGTTATAGCTCTCTAATATTGATGAGCATCCTGTTAAGCTTGCTAAATTTCATTGTACCACATTGTGGCATATACTGAGAATTGCATTTAAAAATAATTTCTAAAATCAACTTATCATTTTTCTTTCCTCTTAAAAGGGTATAGAAACATTACCACAATTTGAACTTTCTAGTTACTTAGAACCTGAATGAAGGTAAATAAATAGGAATTACTATGCCATGCTGGACTGTCTCTCATGATTTTCCTTTGGAAAACTTAAAAGTTGTAGGCAACAGAACTATTACATAATTTCAGGAACTGATAAAAACTCATCTACACATGATTCACGTGACATGTCTGATAGTCAAAATGAAAGTGTGGTCTAATTTCTTGAATAAAATTAAGTTCAACATGGCTCCCCAAAAGACTAGGAAAACAAATTGTTTTCTCTGTGGTTATAATTTCTGACTTGGTTCAATTGAATTTACTAATAGGGAAATTATTGATTCAGAGGTACTATGAGACATCTCTACAGACAGATAATATATTTAGAGAATGTCTATGATTCTCCCTGATAACCCAATTTACATGAAAATATGTTATAGTTAAATCACACAAATATTAAGAACTTTACTGGAACATTGATTATATTAGAAAAAGTATCTGCTAGGAGCCCGAAAACCTGGTTTATAATTATATCTTTGCTACTAACTTGTTTGGACCTTGAGAAAATCAATTCAAACTATTCCTGTGATTCATTATGTGTCAAATTAGGAATAATTGCCCCATCTACCTCATTAGATTGTTATGAGAGTTGAAGACAATTCACTCATTCAAGAAAGATTCATTCATTCAAGAAATATGCACAAATGCTTACCATGTGTCAAGCTGTGTTCTAGCACCAGGATTCAGTGATGAACATGGTCAAGGAGATCCCTGTTCTCATGGAGCTTGCATTTAAGCTAGAAATAAAAACATCAGTTATATATGGGAAGAGTATCACAAAGGGAAGTTTCAGATATAATGGTAATGTATGGTAGTTTGGGAAGTCAAGAGAAGGACTCTCTGAGAAAGTAACATTTCAGCTGAGATCTATAGGGTAAGAGTTGCATATGCCACAGCATTCTAAGTAGAAGGAACAACGTATATAAAGGCCTATAGGAATTTGAGGAAGTGTGAAGAGTTCAAAATAGCTAAAACCATGACTAATGGGGAAGAAGTGAAAGATAGTTGTTGTGGAAATACATTGTGACATGGCTAGTGGGAACATAACTTAGTTCAAACTATTTGGAAAGCATTTTAGTGATACGAAATAAGAATCTCAAAAAAAACCTAGCCTTTGACTCAATAGTGTTATACCAACATAGCTATCTTATTAAAAATCATATGAAATACAGAAAAAATTAAAGTACAAAGATATGCATTAATTTGTATTTGTAATAGAGAAAAATCAAAAAAAATACCTAATTACATAGGAATGAGTAAAATATATGGTATGTGCAAATGAGGAAATATATATAGCTAATGAAAGTCTGCATTATGGAATTCATGATAATATGAGGAAATATTTGTGCTATAACATAATTTATTCAATAATACTAAGAGAAAGAATCATGAGGCAATGCAGAGGTAGGCCCAGGTAAATAATTATCTCACTGTGGATCTGTGTCACAACTGGAAAACTCTCAGATGAGGATATCCTGATCTTATATAGGGACTTGTGGCAAACCTGTCTATCCTCCAGAAAAAGACATTATCTTAATATCTTGGAATGTCTCCAAGAACATTTGCTATCCTGGTCAGCAAGTAAATCTGTCCTTTGACCTGTAGGGAGATGCTATTTCTAGCTTTCAAGAGGTTCTCTGCAATGGGAACAACCTTGAAAAGATAGCCTAACACAAGCTCTGTAGAAATGCCATAGAGAATTGTGTTCACAAAGTCCTATCTTTTTATTTTTAAATTATTTTTATTATTTTTAGTGTTAATAATTGTTAATGTTATCTTAGCAAGGATTACTACAATGAGCACAGGATATTCATAATTGTGTAAAAAATGGGAAGTTGGCTACATAGTGACTCAGATTCCAACCCCCACAATAAGCGTTAGCCAGTCTAGGGAAGCTTCTGCCACTAATTAGATGTGTCAACTTCTCTGAGCCCTAGTTTCTACTAAATGGCAGTTCAAAACATATGCTGTCTAAACTCAAATGTACTTTAAATTATATAATTTATTCCATACGTAGGAACAAAAAAAAGTCACCACAACTGAGTGAATAAAAACATTCAAATTACTTTATTTGAAAGAAATTATCCGGTCATAATATTAACAGTATATAGTTAATTAAGTCAAGTGATCCAGTACATTATCTACATGCAGAAAGACCTTTAAAATATATTTTAAAATAAAATTCAAGTCGTTAAATTCTGTGTATATGTTAATTCCGCAGAATATTTCTGGAACCAAAATGGAGCTGTGGTTTTAGAAAGAAATGTTAATGAGATATGATAAATAAAAATTACTGGTAACTTAAACATATAAAAACAGATAAACTAGAAAGTTTAAAAATATGTAGCTTATTATTTTCTACATTTGGACCCAGGTATAATGTCCTCAATTTGTAAAATGTTATGAAAGAATATGGTCTTATAATTACATTGGGAAAAGAACATTAGTGTTAGAAGACTGAACTAGCAGCCGCTTACTAAATAAATGTCTCATCTTGGGGAATTTCTCTGAGGTTTAGCAGAATAGCTGAACTTATAAAACTAAGATAATTCTAGGAACACGTAATGACATATATGAAAGTACTTTGTAAGTACTTTGTAGGATCTATTGTATAATAGAAATGTAAAGGTTTATTACTGTTAAACTGAATGGTAATGACTCTAATATAGAGAATGATGTAATAAAGGTTGTGTGTTAGAAATGCAATATGAGAAGACCTGAAAGAGGAAGCCATTGATTCTCCTAAAGGTAAGGAAGAAACTTGAATTTGAACAGGTGAGGTTGTAGCTAGTTCGTAATGGTTGCAGGTTTTATTACAGATTGAGAGAGAAAGAGAGAGAGATATTAATTCCTTTGGCTCATTAAGAAAGCCCTTCCTATTATACCAATTATGCTTAGTCATTCTGTTATGTACATAGTGAAGGATTCTGGGTCTCCTAGGGATGAAAGTCGGTGCTGCTGCTTGCATTTCACTCCCCCAAATGGGCTTTCAGAGAGGCTCATGGGAGATCCGCATGTGCAGTAAGACTCAGGTCATGTAACTCCCAACTGCCCAATCAAGGTGGTTGTGCAGTGATGTCTGAGCCATGGGGGAAGTCCCAATTCGGGCACTATAAAACAAGATACAGACTTTAACCAACCCCCTTTTGACCTTCGTTTGGCTCTCCCTTCTCTGTGATGATGGGTCCAGTTGTCATCTGTGGCGTCTGTGTCATGCTTTGCAAACCTACATCTTGCTCTTGTCTGGTCATTCTTCGGCCATGAGTATGTCAAGAACTGACATTTCAGACTGAAACCTGACAATTCTTTCTTCTGTACAACAGCTTTACAATGTACCTGCTTCCGCCACCATATTGACTGTGTTGTTTATTTAAGTCATTTATTTGTCTGTCTCGCTGAGCACACTTCTAGGTGGTGGGCATGCCAATAAAAATAATTTTTTATTGAATTTAATTGTCCCTGGTTAGAATGCAAACACTGCTGAGAACCATAACAAAATATACCTATGATATGACTTCACCAATAAAATTTAAAATTTACTTCTAACTTTAAAGTTAGCTAAGGTTATTTTTCCTACACAATCCCTTAGTGATACTATAAAAAGGGGAAAAGGAGAGATTTGAATTTGAATAAAGCCCAGAGAGAACATCACAACAGCAGGACCCTGGGTGGGCCCTAAAGAGGTTTCCTGAGACTAAGAAAGGAGAAAAGGGGAAATGAAATATAGCAAAATAAACAATATGGGCTTTCTTCATATTTTTTCTAAGAATCTGCCCTTCCTGCCTTCAATAAACTCATAGTTCTTTTGATAAGAAAAGAGAGAGTAACATCCAAAAAACAGAAAACAATGAAAAACTGTACATTTTGGATTTCCAAATACAGACCATATAAAGTTATTTTATGGAGTGGAGAGAGAAAAATGCATCGAAGACACATGCAAATAGGTAATATGTCCCATATTCTCATGCATGATTTTCTCATATGTATATATGAATAGATCCTATTGTGATTAATAAAATATAAATTTTTATAAGAAAATTCATAAAACTGTTGCCGCCTAACCAGGTTCATTTGCCTGCTGTCCAAGAAGCAGCCAATACGCTGAGTCAGCAGGTTTTAGGGCAGTTAAAGTCTTTATTCCACATAGCACTAAGTGGGGAGACAGGAGAAATTTCTCAAATCCTCCTCCCTGAGAATTTGGGAGACAGGGTTTTTAAGGGTAGTTTGACAGGCAAGGGATTAGGCAATTAGGTTTGTTAATTGGGGCAAAATTATAGGGGTGCAGAAATCATCTTCTTGTGTTGTTTCAGTCCCTGGGGTCACAATTCCAGCTGAGTAGGTTTCTTGGTATGGGCCACTGGTCCATTGGGTGGGTCAACGAATCCACTGGGATGCAGGGACTGGGAAATATCTTAAAAACTACCTTCAGGTTTCAAAAAGGTGATGTTATCTATGGAGAAAGTTAAGAATCTTTATGGACACCAGCTACGTGGCTCCATAGTGGTAATTACAGAGAAGCAAACAGGGGGATAGTTACTAATTACTATCATTATTTTTAGCTAGGCCTGTGTATTATTTTTAGCTAGGCCCTTACCACAGTTCTCGCCTGGCACCTCGTTATTGATTTGTGAAAAAGGCGGTTTCACTGCCCCAATGCATATAACCCATTGTTAGTTACACCATTATCTGCCCCAAAACATGCGACCCCTCATTTAAAAGCCTATGATCTCCATTAGTTGGGCAGATAGATTTGAGGCAGCTTCTCCCAACAAGATGTCTGTTTTATTAAAAAATTCCTTTCTTTCTTGGAAATCCTCATTGTCTCAATAATTGGATCTCTGTGTGACGAGTAACTGGACATAGGCTGAAACTCCATTGCAGCATCAATATTAATATGGTTAAATAGGTAATAATGCTATCTGAAGTATCTACTCATTGAATGTAAATTTCAGCATCTCTCACGTGGGTGAGGAGAGCAAGGGAAGTTTAACTGAAAGAAAACTTAACCAGACAACAGAAAAACAATGTCAGAACTGCTTTCAGTTATTAACTTTGCTAAGTAATTAGAAGCAAAAAAATTGACCAGGTAAAAGAATAATTTAGGAACTGTTTTACTATTGTTATGTTTGTTATATAATAACCCAAATGCATGTTCAACAGCCCTGAATCTTCTCTCTCCCCATTCTGACAAGTTTCTCGTCCCTATTCACCTTTGCCCCTATTTATCCATCTCTCCTTATCCCTCAACCTCCATGAAAAAGGGAGGAGAACAAGAATTGTTTTTCTCCCAAGCATTATGTGGTGCTGACCATGTCTGTTCTGTTCTGCTGTATCCTCATTAATTAGCAATTACCTGTTGAATGGAAGAACTGATGCTTGTTTCTTTAAGCTGAAGTATCTGAAGCACCTGCAGAACCTGCCTTCCTAGTGGAAAATTGAGAGCCTAGTCTAATCTTCAACTCTGATTTTGGCTAAGATGCCTGCTTTTGTGAACACAGCTTCTTCTCTGCTGGTGGGGAAGGAATAAGGGCAAAGCCAGTTCTAGTGGTTTTGTCAAGTTTGAATTCTCATTCTTTCTGCCCCCCTCAGGGCTTTTCTTCTCTGCTCAGTTGTAAATGATTTGTTTCTCCCAGTGAAAAGACTTAAACTTAACAAGGCTCTTTAGTGATTACATTTCAATTTTCTTTTTGAACAAATACATATTCTTGTAGTGTGTAACAATGGCCCCCTTTACTGGCTCTCACCACTCTCAGGCCCATATCTTGAGCACTTTGTAACAATAAAAGCCAGTGTTTATTGAGTCCTTATTAGGTACCAAACCCTTCACTACTATTCTTGGAGGAAGGTACTGTTACAGAGGAGGAAAAGAAGGCTGAAAGTCCTTAACTGCTGAAAGTGACAGGCAACAAAATGGCCCACTGGCACCGAAAGCCGTTGCTGGGGCTCTGAAGCCAGTGATCTGGAAAGAAAACCCAACAGAAAAATGAACCAGTGATTCGAATCAGCAGTTTAAGTGAAATAAAAATACTTTAATTCTTATCAGTAATTTAAAATACATATTAAATATATATTAATTTTACCTATAAGATTGATAAAAATGTAATAGATTGACCATATCCAGTTTGAGTAATGTGTGCAAAAATAGGCATTTTGCTGTACTATTGATGGGTGCAACAATAGAAATAGCCTTTCTTGAAGAGCAATTTGGAAATATTGATTAAAGTTTTTAAATTCACATATTGCTTTGACTCTGCAATTCCATGAATAAAGGGTTAATTATAGCATTGTTTGTAATAATACATAGTAATGTGTGAGCGGTTAAGAAAATTAAGGAAAATTCATACTACAGACTATTTATGGAGCTGTTTGAAAAAGAATAAGATAGAGCTTTACAGACAGAAAGATGGTGAAAATGCATGATGTGAAAAAAAGTTACCTGGTAAAAGAATATGTGTAACTTCATCTTTGCATATAAAAGGAAAGAAATTGTCTCAGATAATCAGAAAACTCTTACCAATGGTTGCTTTGAGGTGGGGATAGGGAGATGTATATACTTCCATGTTCCAAATGAGAACTATCTCTAATATTCAAGGAAGCTACTATTTTTATCATCTGAATTTTAATATTGTAAACTCAGTACAGAAAAATTTTAAAGCAAAATTTCAACTCTATTTAAGACAATTGTTTTTATTTTTCTATGTTTCCTTTTCCCTTTGCGTATATTATTTGACTGCTTTATTTGTGCCGTGCGCCTTTCTGGATAACTACAGTGCTATAATGCACAGGCAAGCACACTCTTACACACATACACACACAAATGTCCCTGCTCTCATAGATCTAACAGACTTCATCTGTGTACATACATGTGTTTATTACATCCCTGTTGTATAGAACTCATGCCTACTATTCTTTTGCTTGACGTCATATTTTATTACCTAAATTTAATAATAATTACATTGAATATACCATCAAAGACAAGCCTCAAAATGTACAGAATTATTCCCCTGTAGTTGGGCATTGGTGATATGTATACACTTCCTCTGTTAATGGATCTGTTATCTAATGAGTTATTAGTATCTACATGTAAATTATTGAGCATGCTAAGAAGAAAATTGGGGATTGGGCCAAAGGGATGTTTCCAGAGGATCCTTTTACTACACAGGCAGACCCTGGAAGGAAAACAGGTGCATTAATAATTTTTGCTTATTGTGTACCTCCTATGAGCCAAGCACTTTGCATATACACCTCTTTTAACTCTCACAGTAATAGTACAGTATTAGTATGTTTATTTTACCAATAAGAAGAGGATGTAGGAAGGATACGATTTACCATGACTTAAAAAAAATCTCCTTTTATTATTGCCTCTTGTGACTCAGGAACTTGATTAATGCTTACATAATCATTGCATGTAATCCTCCAACTCCAGCCAGATACATATCCTTGTTCCTCCTTCATATGTACCTAAGATTTCTTTTTCCACTGGAAACCAGAGGGATAAAAAGAAAATAGGATCAGAAGCTGCTGAGACACTTGATATAAAGGGAGCAAAGACAAAGAGGTGGCAAGGTAAGTTTAATGGAGAAACTGAGAAGAAACTCATTTTTGACATTATGTAGTGATAAGATCACCCCTAAAGAGAAGCTTCTAGTTCTAACACACACCCAGTCCACAGAAAAGAGTTCAAAACTGTTTCCTTACAATGTCTGGAATCTTGGCGTTCAGCCTACACACATTCATTTATTAAAGAACAGTCTTGTCACTTATTTCAGTTATGGCTAAAGATACAGAGAGATCCTCAGGCTGTTTTGCTTCCCCAGAAGCAGGAGAGCAGTGGTTATGGGCATAAAGTTTTAAGTTAAAAGATTTGGATTAGAATCATGGGTCTGCTTGTGATTAGATTTTGACAATTTATTACACCTCTCTAAGCCAGTTTTGTAAAATGACAAATCTAACATTATGCTTTTTCAAAAGGTTGTTGTGAAGAGTGTATGGCTACCTAGCACAGGTGGTTGTCATCATCATTGTCATCACCATCATCATCATCGTCATTTTACAGATCTAAAAACCTTTATGTTAATGTCTTCCATGTTGGATTGTGCTATGTATTCTCTCTGATTCCCAGATTTGGACTTTGCTCTCAAACCCTGACTCATTTCTCATCTCCCCTGATTAACTTGGGGTGTGCCGCAGTTCTCTGGGTCTATTTCTAGTCTTCAGACCACATCACTTTCTAAGCTGCCCTTTGGCAGCCTGGGTGACAATGCCTCTGTTCAGCACCATCAGGACCAATCTGAACTAGCCTCTCTTTTTTGGCACATTGGTCAAAATTCCAACAAAAGCTTCTCTGCCTTCTGTAACCTAAATCTTTAAACTTCCAACTCTACATTTTCAAGCTTTCTCCAAATTTTGTTGTCTTTTGTTTATTCTTGCCCTAAGAGTGACTTATGTGAAAATTCTTTGAAATTATAAAATGCTATGGAAATGTTGAAATTGCCATTGTTTCTGTCTTCCGGCCAGCTGTTAGTAAATTTTTAGCACTAAGTTATAATCATTAACACTATGCATGAAAAACCTCATTTACATTTTGATTTCTTCTACATTTTTACATCTGCAGCAGAGGTACGCTTTTTTATATTTTGAGGGAGAAGGTTTTACAACTTCATCTTTATTTTAAAGTACTTTTTCAGACATGTGAGAACTTGTGCAGTCTGTCTCTCAATTCAGTAAAGCCTCCCTAGGTAAGGAAAACTGAGAATAAAGTTGAGCTTATTTAAGAGGAACCAGATGTATTTAATTCTTTATCAAGAAAAGCAGTTTCATTAGTTTTAATTCATAAACTCAAGTTTTTAACCAAGTGTTAACAATCTAGTATATTTGGAAAATTATTTTGATGAATAGAAATATGATTTATTATGAGGCTTTTTTGGCAAGAAATTGCTTATTATAAGTTCAAAACCCTTTTTATGGCTCAAATAATGTCACCACAATATTATTTAAATTGTGTTTTGCTCTGCTACCTCATAAATATATTAAGTCAATAAATATTTGTCTTGCATATTAATAAAAGTCAAACAATCCTATAAAACATGGAGAAAGAATACGAACAACTTAACATGAAAAGAAATAGAAATAATTAGTAAACACTTGAAAATGCTTAAAATTTGAATAAAAACCAAAATTAAAATAAGACCTTGTTAAATTTATCATATTGCTGTGTACAGTGCTGGACGCCTGTAGCCCCAGATACTTGAAAGGCTGAGGTGGGAGGATCCCTTGAGCACAGGAAATCAAGTCTAGCCCAAAATATAAAAGATCCATAATGTACAGTGTAGGCCCATAGTTTGAGGTGGCACTGTCCAATAGAACTTTCTGTGATAATGGAACTGTTCTGTATCTGTGATGTGCATTATGGTAGCCAATAACTACATGTAGCTATTGGATGGTTAAATTGCCAATGTTACTCAAAACTGAATTTTTAATTCTTTTAAATTTAAATTTAAGTAGTTACTTGTGGCTAGCGGCTCCTGTGTTGGACAGCACTGTTTGGGAAAACGGGCAGCTCATTAAACCTTTTATAGTGGTACAAATTTATATACCTTTTTTGGAAAATAATTTGGAAAAATCAAAATTTAAAAGGCACATATATTTAGACTTAACAATACTAATATAAGTAACCCGTAGTAAAATAATACTTAAAATGTGCAAAAATGTCAAATAATATTTATTGCAGCATACTTTGTGAGGATCAGTAATTAGATAGCACTTAAATATCTTAAAAATCTGTTAATAAAAAATAAGTTAAATAAATTGTCATATGTTCATTCTATGCAATGTTATACAGCTATTTAAGAAAATATGTTAGATTGACAGACTAAGTGAAAGAATAATTATGTAGCCAAAAATACACATAGTATGGCAACCCATTTCCCAAAGAGAAAAATAAAAAATGCATGTGTATATTTGTCTATGCATCAAAATATATGATAATATATAAATCAAAGTGCCATTGGTAGTTTTCACTGGAGCATGGGTTTATATACTAATGTGCTGCTTGAATATTCTAAAAGCATGTTTTCTTTTTGAAATTAAAAAATATATATAAAAATATTAATTTTTAATTATGTACTCACTAGCCTCAGCTAGGATTCAAATTATGCAAAATTTTTATTTACCTTTTAAGATTTTACAATTCTGTGGGGAAAATAGACATGAGAAAATAAATTGTAAACAGTTGTGAACATCAGGGATGCTGACTACATCAACATAAGAAAGGAAGAGGATACATAACTGTATATTTACTCTTGATTTTTGCAGGTAGTGTTGCTAAGCATAGTTGCAATCTTTGTGAATGATCAGTGCAAAACCTGCTGTCTTCCAATGCCAAAGTCACATGCTATTCCTCCTGCACAGAAGCCCAGAGGAGGTGCTAAGCAGGCGCAGCCTTTTGGTGGTACTCCTCTTTGATGCTTTCAGTTATCACAAATCTTGGATCAAAGAGAACAATCTTTGTAAACTATAAATTTGATCTCACATGGTCTTTCTCTTAAAGAAAATAAATAAATACACAAACAAACCTTAGAAGTCTCTGCAGAGTTTACAGAATAATGTTTGGTCCCAACTTATTAGCATTATATGCCAAGACCTTCACTGTTTACTTTTTCCACTTTTTCCACTACTTCCCCACTCTCTTCCCTCTTGCAACAGACTACTCGTTCTTTCCTGAAATAGGCCAAGCACTCTCATCCTTTCATGCCTTTTTTGACACAGTTTTCTCAATAGCACCTTTAATTGCACCCCTCTGCCCTTTATCTACCTGCCGAACTCAAAGCCTTGCTTACTGTCACCTCTTTGAATTCCTTCTTGATGCCATAGGCAGAGCTAATTCCTCCCATGCTCTCTGTTTTCTGAAACTCTCTGTAATTACTTCTATCCTAAATTAGAGATAGTATTTACATATTAGAGTTAATTATTTGCATTACTCATTACCATTTTCCTTTGTCAATGATGAGTTGCTGTTACCAAGTCTTATCCATCTCTGTATGAAGTAATGCATATGTAACCTGGCATACAGTGAGCCCTTGCTATATGGAGCTATTATTCTGTTGTTTATATTCTTAGTGCCTCCTCAAATGTATATTATAGACTTGTTATTTAATTGATTTTGGCTTAGATTTGTGAATTCTTCATAGCACATACTTTAAAGACTTGTCTGTCAGCTAAATCCTGGCTGAAAATAGTACTGTCCTATTGCTGACGGATATACTTTTATGAATCCTGAAGGTTTTTATTTCCCCTGCTTTTAGCTTATCATATTGCTAATTATCTTTATATCTTCATTTAATTTGTTTCTTTTTTTTGCAGAAATCTTTACTGAACACCCATTATGAATCAGACAATTTACTAAGCACTATATATACAGAAGTAAATAAGATGAAAATTATTCCTGCCCCCTTAAAGTTTATCATCTATTAATAGCAGGGAACATAGTCCTTAAACAAAGGATTATATAATTAAAATTTCATATCTGCTATGCAGGAAAATCATACAGTGTTATGAATAACTATTAAAAAGAGGGCACTAACTTCATCAGAGGGGTTAAAGAAACCTCCTTGAGGAAGTGATATTTAGGCTGATATCCAAAGAACGTGTCAGAGGTAGGTGGAAAACAGTGGCCAGGAATAGTGAGGAAGATGGAAATGTGGTAGAGAAATTCAGACAAAGGGAACTAAACTCAGAAAAGTAGTCAGCATGTTTTACAGAGCCAAGTTGTTCAGTAATGATCATAACTCCAGTTCTCAGTGGTAATTAAATTCCTAGGCTTTGTTCCGTATTTCTGGATCAAATGTTCCTTTCTAAACCTGTCTTTCAATATTTTCCTTCAAATATATGCCTCAGCCCCATGGGCCATGCCCTTACTCATACTCTTCTCTTTGGTTGGAATGTTCCATCTCTCCATGTTCAAATTTTACCCATCCCTCCTCAATAGCCAATTCAAATCCTAAGGTTCTTTCTTACCCAGCTCAACTGGCAGCAGTGACACCTTTTTCTCCATCATTTCTATGACATTTTATCTCTGTCTCACTATCTATATCTCTATATGCAATTTATATTTGATTTATCTCTATATCCCACTCCCCAAAAGAGGTCTAGCATAATGCCTTGTACAATGTGCATGTTTCATGTATTTCTCTTGAATAAAAATGACTTTTAATGAGCTATGCATGACATCAATGAAGTAACTTGGATGGGGCATCAAAGGTCCACAGAGTTTGAAGGCAAAACTCTTTAGTCAAACTGTTGTTTAGTCAGGAGTTGGATGTGCATTTATCATGTGTATCATTCACAGCCAGTTAGCTCAGTTGATTAGTGTATTGCTAATGTCATGTGTATCATGTTTGGTTGCAACCTTCTGAAAAAAGGAACCATGAGAAAATCAATACAGCTCTTACAATCACTTTTGGAAATCAAGAGAGTAGCTCTTACAGCCTAGTACTTTAGTGTTTCCCTACCACTCTACACACACACACACACACACACACACACACACACACACACACACTAGGAAAAAGACATTTATTTGTATTTGTTTTTAAATTAAAATTCTAAAATTAACTTTTGAGCTCTCTCCAATGGGTGCCTTCAGAGGTTTATGGTTTGTTCAAGCTGTAACACTGTTCTTTTCTTGTACAAGGTTAACATAACTCTGAAGACCAAAAGTGATCATCTCTTTTGGCTCTGAGTCTAAGGGAGACGTATATGCCTCTGGGGATGAAACCACCTCTTTCTCCTGAGTCTACTTGGAAAGAAGTGTTCGAAGAGCTGGATCTATCATTATCTTCCCCTTAAAGCATCAGTACCTTCTCTCTGACACAAAATTTATTTTTCTTTGGACAAATTCAAAAGATTCACATCTTTTCTGATTTCAAACCTGTAGGGATAAGATAACTATGTTGCCCAAGGTTCCAGATTGGTTAAAAATGATCTTGGTGAGTAAAGACATAGTGTTTTTAAAGCTGGGTGTCTGCAGAGCTTCCTTTGCTATGTACGGAGAGAAATACTAATCTGTGGTCACAGAATGAACCACTAACCTTGGCTGTCCGTCTTATAAATGTGGGCCTTTGATCGTAAGAGTCCAAAACAGGAAAACCATTGGTAGTGCACCAGTGGTCTCCTCTTTATGTGGGAAGGATGCAGAATGTTTATAGCTGGGAAGAGCCCCTCCTCCAACTCCACGCCCCCCCATAGGAAATTATATGCCAAGGTATTTTCATCTCTTTTTAAGTACAATGCAATTAAAAAATTTAAAATGAAAAGAGTGTGGATGGAACAAGGATAATTGAAGTAATTCCATTGAACACATTCAAATTACACTGACAGCTACTGGTTAAGGAAGCCAATTGATTGATGTTAATTCCTTAGGGATTCTGTCAGCTGAATCATAGGAGTACCTAAGAAAGACCATTATCTCTACTAGGGTGGATACTTCACTCTATCATGAGGACAGGAAATATATCAGTCGTGGGTTCAGATGGCATCAAGTGGTTTACATTCTCATCTAAACTTATTCTGAACCAACTAGCTTTGCTCTCTCCCGCCTCCAAATTCTGTCTCTTTCTCTGCAGGATTAGGCAGAATCTGCACCTTTTTCCTGAACCAGAGGCAGGAGTAATCTCAGTGGCAGACAAAAGAGATATAATTTCACTGCAATATGGTTCTATTCTATTTTATTTTCTAAGAATTTTATGCACATTGTCAAATGTGACTATTAATAAAATGTGAGCCTTGCTCATATTTTACTGGTGTTTGTCTAGAGATGGAAACTTGGGGGAAGAAGGGTTTAAAATCCATAGCACCCTGAGAAAACATCTCTTCACTTGTCTGTGTTCTCTCTAGCCTGCACACTTCTACAGAGCAGGGAATCTAGTAACTCTTGCTACTGTATCTTCTATGTCTTTCTTTGAGCCTGGAAAAAAAGTGAATGTTTCTAGAAAGAATAAACTTTTCAGAATAGAAAGATTCATTGAAAAACCTGGAGATGTTTTGCAGGACAAGAAAAGACCTTAAGGGGACATAAACGTCATGTATTATTTCCTTAAGAATAGACAACTGAAGGAAAAATAAGTCTTCTCTGTGTTGTTACAGGCAGCAGAGAACAGAGTCAAGAGTCAAAACCATCAGGAGTTTGTTCATGGAAAAAATATTTCTGTTCTCAAGGTCTAATGTTTTTTAAAATTATCTTCAAAACTCATGTATCAGCTATATTTGCTAGTGTGAGTAAAGTATTTTGAGAAAATTAAAAGGAAATTGGCATTAAAATGTGATTACTATCATTCATTTTCACGTAGACAGATTAGGGGATGCATTGTGTAGCACAGTAGGCTCATTTGCCCTATAAGGCTTTCCCTCACCTCCTCTCCAGTCAGGAAGAACTAATTCCTCTGTATTAGTATAGTACTTTGTACATCTCTTGTTAAAGCACTGCCACACTGAAACATATTTTATTAATACCTGCACCTGATTGAGATCCTTGATGGAGAAAGGAAAGGAAAGAAAACTAAGAGTTAATTGAGTTACTATGTCAGACACAATACTGGATTTTTTTCACATGATGTACTTTCATTTAATTGTCCGACTAACTTAATGACATTGACATTATTTCCCCTACTTTTCAGATAAAAAGCTAAGGAGAGGTTAACAGAAACTGGCCCGTCCCATGCTTGTAGTAAGTGGTATTCCCCAGATGAGAACCCAGATCTTACTGACAGTAGATCTCAAGTCCTTTTCACTCCACTATACTTAGCGGCAGTGGAATGCAGTAGTATTGGTTCTAGAATCAGACTGCCTGGGTTTATACCTCAACTTTGTCCCTCACGAGCTGCATAATGCCTGCCATAATTAACTGAACTGTAAATGAAGAAATAATAACAGTATATAACTCATAGGATTGTTGTGAGAATTAAATGAGGCAATACCCATTAATCATTTAGAAGAGTTCCTGGGACATGTTAAGTATTGAGTAAAGGTTAACTATTTTTGAGAACAGATAATAGATAATTTTCTTTTGTATTGACAGAATTCAGCATGGTGCATAACTCAATGCTTAGCATTTAGTAAACCCTCAAAATACGATCATAGAATTTAATTCTATGCTGATGAAGTGGGAGAATTAAGAAAAATTACTGGTATTCTCTGGAAAATATTTTTCTGATATTGTCTTAACTGTAAATTATCTTTTATGGTTCGTACATCTCAGGAAACAGTGTGGGGTGTTCTCCTTGTTACTTATTAACACTTCCACAGCCATTTTCCACCTGTCTTTTTTCAATACACAGCTCTTGAATATCAATTAATAAACATGGAAAGGATGATGAAATTAGAAAAATCTGTGACTATAATAGTGATAACTGTTCCAGGCAAGAATTACCAATTGATGCTAAAACTAGTAGATGAAGATTTCCATTTTTGTTTAAGATGTTGAAAATGATAAGCAAATGTCATTTTCATTTTAATAATGAGAAAAAGTTAGATAATCTACAAAATCATGAATTTTCTTAAACCCTGAGAGAACTGAGGTTGCTAGGCAAACCAACTGAATTCTCATGAATGACATACCACCATGAGAAGAGATGGAACAAAAGAACTATTTCATCTTTGACAGAATATAAGACGAAAATATTTCTGTCGTGAAAGCAAGAGGAAAACAGCTACATTGGTACCAAATTCTTTAAAGCAATATGTGGGATTGCTTAACAATAACTGTGAGAACCTAGATAAAGGGAGATGATCTTAACTAAAAAATCATTTTCCACAGGCCTCCAGAGGTGTTCATGCAGAAGACTGAATGCAGAGCTGGAGGCGGCAGAGAGGCTCCTTGGCAGCACTAGTGTGCAGGTGTGCACATAGTGATTGGTTGCCACTGGGGGAAAGTTGCAAATTATCACTCACTTTCCTGGATCCATGTTTCATATAAAACAAATTCTTAAGTCACTGGGGGAGGAGCAATAACCCCTCTAACAGGGCCAAAGAAATGGTCCTCTGCTATGTGAAAGTGATGATAATAAAGCTGTATGTCTCTGAGGAAGGGTAAGAAACCCTTTCTGCCCCAGGACCCAGTAAAATATCTGCTCCTTCTGGGATAAGAGTAGAATTAAAAGACTTCTACTTCTTGGAAACAGAAAAGAAAACTCCTCGGCCCAGCTTCCTGGATTAATACAAAGCAGAGGTCTACAACAGCTGGGGGAGGGCCAGGAATCAGAAGAAAAAGAAGGAGCAAGAATGCTGAAAAGTCAGGGCTTCAAGGCCCAGGCCCCTATATAGGATCTTCCTGAGAATGAAGCTAGATCAGAAGAACCAAGAATCCCATCCTCTTACCAGGAGCTTCAAACTGAGTAACCAGCAACAGTCTACTACTGGGGGTGGGGCAAGGGATGGAGAGAGAGCCTTTCTGCAGTACAGAATGGCTGAAAACTGGAGATGGAGCAGGAACACTGAGAAAAACCTTCTGATACCCAAGAAACCACTCTAAGCACAATATAACATATCTCACCATGGAGGAATTGGAGGTGTATTGTACACTTAAGGTAAAATAGCAAAACTAGTTACCAAATCCAGCTTAACTACTAACTATATTGACTCAACTCAGGGGAGGTATATCCATTTCTAAGCATAAATACTATTTACCTAGGTCTCTACTTTTCTTCTATACACAGTGACCAATATTCATTAAGAAAATTATGATCCATACCTACAAAAGCAATAAAGAATGATGACCTCATTGTCAAGAGATCAAAAAAGCAAGAGAACCAGACTCAAGGATGACTCTGATAGTTGAAACAATCAGACAGGAGCATTAAAGTAACTACAATTAATGTATTAAATGAATTACTGAAAAAGGAGGATAATATGAATAAACAAATGAGAAATTTCAGCATGAAGATGGAAATAAAAATTAAATGGAAATGCTAGAAATAAAAAGACAAATATGATATCTCAGGTATAGAATATTGAATTTTTATTTTTTTAAGTTTTAATTTTTATTTTTTTTTTGGTGACAGGGTCTTACTCTGTCATCCAGACACTAGAGTGCAGTGGTGTCGTAATAGCTCCCTGTAACCTCAAACTCCTGGGCTTAAGAGATTCTCCTGCCTTGGCCTTTAGGGTAGCTGGGACAAAAGGTGCCCGCCACCATGTCTGGCTATTGTTCTTTTTTTTCACTTTTTGTAGAGACGTGGTCTCACTCTTGCTCAGGCTGGTCTCAAACTCCTGGCCTCAAGCAATCCTCCTGCCTTGGCCTCCCAGAGTGCTACAATTACAGGCATGAATCACTACGCTCAGCCAGAATATTGACAATTTATAAGCTGACTGAACACAGCCAAGAAAAGAAGAGTAAACTGGAAGATAAGTCATATAGAAATTATTCAAATTGAGCAAGGCATGGTGGCACATGCCTGTAGTCCCAGCTACTCAGGAGGCTGAGGCAGGAGGATTTGCTCGAGCCCAGGAATTCGAGGCTGCAGTGAGCTATGACTGCATACTCCAACCTGGGTGATAAAGCAAGACCCTGTCTCTAACGAACAAACAAACAAAAAAGAAATTATTCAAACTGAAACATAAAAATACAAAAGATTGAAAAGGTAGATATACAAAAACATATGGCAATTTTACATACTAGCAATGAAGTTTTAGAAATTATTATTATTTTGTTATAGGGGATAAGATGCTGTTCTTATCAAAGGTCTCCTATTCTTCTTGAACTCTTGATTCCATTTTTTCGCCTTCACAAACCCTCTGATCTTTGTGCATTCTCTCTTCCATCATTGCCCATCTTCCTCTTTATTCAATTATTCCCTTTGCCTTCTAAACACTCTAGTAGTTACACTAAAACAACACAAAAACAAGCAAAAATAAACCTTGTGACTCCACATCCCTCCACTACTCCCCTCCCACCTCCTCAAAACACCCCTACCCTGGTATTTGCTCCCACTACTTCTCTGAATCAACTCTACCCAAGACAGCCAATACCATGGTTACTTCTCTGCCACGGACTTAGCCTCTTAGGAGTTCCTCACCAGCCATCACTCCTCCTTTCCTGAAACATTTATTTATCCTGCCTTCCTTGACACAACACATTTCTTTTTCTGCCTCACTGAAAACTCATTCTCAGTCTCCTTTTCTGGCTTCATTTCTCCTATTCAATCTCTAATTGTTCATATGCTCCAGGGTTGAGTCTCAGGCTTCTTCTGTTCTCTGTTCTATATTTTTTTCCATAGAAAATAAGAGCTCCATGCTACTTGCATGGTGAGATGTCCCAAATTTTCATTGGGATCCTTGACATCTCTTATGAGCTCCAGATTTTCATGCACCCTAAATTCATGACGTTGTCACTTTGATGACCAATAGATATTTCAAATGTATCATGTCCAAAACAGAACTGTTGATTCTCATCCAGCTTCACCAAATCTATTCATCCCATAGTCTCCCTCATCTCAGTAAAAGGTACCATCATCTACTCAGTTGCTCAAGCCAAAAACTTAGAAGAGGTTTTTGATTGCTCTTTTATGCTCACTCCCAACACCTAATGCAGTAGCAAGTGCAATCATTTATACCTCCCAAGTAGATCCTAAATCTCATTTTGCAGCATGTTTATGTACATCCAAGCCAAAAACTTAGAAGAGGTTTTTGATTGCTCTTTTATGCTCACTCCCAACACCTAGTGCAGTAGCAAGTGCAATCATTTATACCTCCCAAGTAGATCCTAAATCTCATTTTGCAGCATATTTATGTGCATCCAAGCCATTTGCACTATTGTATTAGCATCCTAACAGGTCTTCCTGCTCCAACTTCTACTTTTCTAAACTCCATCTTCACAGAGCATGCAATGCATTTAAAATGCTAGACACACACACACACACACACACACACACACACACACACAACAGATTATGTCACTTCTTGTTTGAAGCTATCTAATGGCTTCCCATTGTACCTGGAATAAAGTCCAAACTTCCTACCATGGCCTAAAAAGTTGTATGTAATATGGTTTCTGACTACCTCTCTGATGACAACCTCTTTGACTTGTCTTCTTGCTCACTATATTCCAACAGCACTGGCTTTTTTTGTTTCTTGAACATGATGCAATTTTCCCCAGCCTTCCTTTTGCTCCTGCCAGTTCTCTTTCATTCATATAGAAGCCCAAGCATTTCCTCCCAGAGGGGCTTCCCTGATCATCTAAATTAGTATCCTACCTCCACTAATACAACCCTAGTTATACTAGGGTATAACTTCATTATTTCTTTGTTTGTTTTCTTATGAGAATGTGAACACAGGAAGCAAGATGGGCAGGAGAGAAAAGCTAACAAACTATTGTCTCAACTGGAGACTAGCTTCATCCTGATCCTGTAGGATCTCCAGAGGAAAAAAACGTCTCCTACAGGGTAAATCTCCCCTTGAGGTAAGGGTGCTCAACTTTTGTAGTCCTGCAGCAGTCCTTTATTGGCCAAGATCCAGGGGGGTGGGGAAGGATAGTGGAGTTGGCTGGCCTCATGGGCAAGGAGGAGGCCATTGGCCAAGGACACTTTTTTAGAGAAGAGGGAAATTGTGGGTGGATGAGAGACAACACCAACACTCCAGGAAGCTGGAGGGGTGGGGGCTGGGTATCAACGAGAACACGGGCAAGACATCAATAGCTTCCATTATGCAATGTTTATAAAACTGAACTAAATTGTAGATGGAAAGATTTGTATAGAAATTTGAATAAAATAGTTTCTAAAGATCCTTTTAATTCTAAGATTTTATAATTGTGTGATTCTAAAAATGTCTAAGTTTATTCATGATAATTAGTCTTAATAATGACAGTCTGATATGATCTCCTTTTTTTAGACTTTAACTTTTGAGGGATTTTACTTTGGAGAGTGTCTGTTGCATTGTTCGGTGTGTAATGCAGGTCTGAGTACTTCCTGTAGGGCTGGTTTGGTCTTCGCAAATTCCATCAGTGATTGCTTATCTGGGAAGCTCTTTATTTCTCCCTCATAGATGAAGCTTAGTTTTGATGAGTAGAGAATTCTAGGTTGGCCATTATTCTGTTTTAGAAGATTAAGGATACGCACCCCATCCCTTCTGGCTTGTAAAGTTTCAGTTAAGAAGTCTGCAGTTAGTCTGATAGTTTTTTTTTTGTAGGTTATCTGCTGTTTTTGCCTCACTGTATGAAGTTGCTTCTTTCGTGTTTACTTTGGTCAGCCTAATAACTACATGACTTGGTGATTGCCTTTTCACATTGAGTCTCCCAGGAGTTCTGTGTGTTTCTTGTACCTGGATATCTAGATTTCTGGCCAGGCCAGGCATATTTTCCTCCAGTATTCCATGAAATAAGTTTTCCAGCCCTTGTGTATTTTCTTCTTTTCTCTCTGGGATGCCTATGATTCTTATATTTGGCTTCTTTACATAATCCCACATTTCTTGTATGTTTTGGTCTTGTCTTTTGTTTCTGTGTTCTTTTTCTTCATCCGATTCGTTTAGCACATAGGCATTATCTCCAAGCTCTGAAATTCCTTCCTCTGCATGATCCATTCTGTTCTTGAGGCTTTCCACTATGTTTTGTAGTTCCCTAAATGTGTCTTTCATTTCCAGAATTTCTGTTTGGTTTTTCCATAGTCTTTCAATTTCTTTAAAGAATTTTTCATTCATTTCCTGTATTGTTCTTGTGGCTTCTTTATGTTGAGTTGCTATTTTCTCTTCAATTCCATTGAATTTTCTTACAATCCCTATTCGGAATTCTTTCTCCATCAGTTTAATTATATTGTGTAAATTGGTTTCTATTGATAGAGATTGAATGTTTTCTTTTGGGGGTGACTTTTCTCCGTGATCTTTCATGTTTCCTGCATTCTTTCACTTATTCTTTCTCATCAGGCTACTTTGTCAGGAACTGGCCATGCTGGGGCTGGTTTATGGCCTTATTTCCAAGCCCCTAAAGGGACATTCGTTGGCAGTGCTGGGGAGATGCGCTCTGGTCCTGTTGCCTCTTAGAGGTGTTTTAGCCTGTTGGGTTATCTCTGATCTGTTGTCTTCCCCTTTTGCCAAAGGAGATTAGTGAATTTGGACCCTTTGCTTAAGCTCCCAGGTAGTGAATCACTCCTGTGTATGTCACTCTGCTGCCCTCCAGTAGTTTTAGATGGCAGGCACTATGTTGAGCTATGGGGTTACCCTCTCTGTTGTTGATTGTAGTTTTGCATGGAGGAGTTGATTATCATGGTATTCCAATGCCTTTGTGTTGGGCTCTAAATCCCCGAATGGGGTATACAAGTGCCCCAATCTTTGGGAAATGTCTTGTCACTCCCAAAAGTTACTTGAGCCCTGTTGCCACTTTGGGTGGGGTAAGGGAAACAGGTACCTGCAAGCCTGAGAATGTACACTTCTGTCGTTGCTTGATCTGCTGCTAGGTGAGAGCTGCTAGTATGTTATTCAGGGCTCTTTCACCACACTTGCAAGGCAGCTGCAGGTGGTGGGTGTCAACTGGTGCAATTGCTGAGGACTCTGGCCAGGATTTTCCTTCCCAGTCCACAAGCCCCAAAGCTGGCAGTGGCCGGGGCGCCAAGGGTGAGCCCTCGTGTTATGTTCTTATCAGATGATCAAAACCAACCCTCTGGACGGAATCAACAGTCTGCTCCCTTTTGCTTAGTTCCAAGGTCCCATAGATTCACTCCAGTCACGCAGAGAAAGCGACTTTTCTCCCTTCTCCTTGTCTCCAAGGGTGGAGTCTGCCCTGCTGGGCTGGGGGAGGAGCACTGCCTGAGGCCACCTGGCCTCTCAGCCCAGGAAGTGGCTTCTCTCATTACTCCCCTCCTCCAAAGGCAGGACTTGTCTTGTTGGCCTGAAACACAAGATGCTGGGCTGAGGAGGAGCGCCACCTGAGGCCACCCCATGACTCAGCCAGAAAGCTGCCTCTCTTGTCACTTAGCACCTCCAAGGGCTGGTTTGTCCTGCCGGTGGAAAAGGCAGACAGCTAGTTTGGGAGAGGAATGTTCAGAAAGCGGCTTCTCTCATTACGCCCCTCCTCCAAGGGCGGGGCCTGCTCTGCCCAGCAGGGGCAGGGGCGCTGCCTGAGACCATGGCCTGAGCCTGCCCTGCTGGGCTGGGGAAGGGGTGGTGCCCAGAACTGCAAGGCGCCACAGCTTTTCAAGGCTGTGGACCTCTAACATGGCGGCTGCCCCCCCACAGAGAACCAGCACTGGAGACAACTGCTCAGGGGGCAGCAGGTGCTGGGTTTGGCAGGCTGTCTCAATGAGCCACCAGCTGTCCCCACTGCTTCCCTGACCCACTGTCTCATATCAGTCCAGTAGAGGGTTCTGCACTCTCTGTCCCACCATGCACCAACCGAATCTTCGGTGGTTTCCAGGGACAGAGCCTCTCTTTCAGCGTTCACCTCCTTTGATCTGGTCTCGCTGACCACCAGAGGCGAGGTGCCTGTCTCTAACTCCCTCCCGCAGACCAAGGAAGTGTCCACTCAGACCAGTCCCTCCCCCACTCAGTGCAGACCTAGCATAGACCACTGGAGAGTTCAAAATGTTTCCCACTATTGTCTCTTCTCCACATAGCCTGTCATCCCATGCCACAACTTTGCACTGACTTCAGGTGCTTCCCTACCTGAGTGGGTATGGAAGTCAGTGGAGGAAGAGTCATTGTCATCCTCCTGTGGGTCAGATCACACTGCTCTGGCTGCCTGACAGGCGGGGCTGTACCATGCTCTATTCCCTATTGTATATTTTGCACTCTCCAGACTTTGTGGTCCATTCTCCAATTCATCTTTTTTTTTTTTTCCAGCACTGCTTGTCCCGCTCTGCTTCTCTTCAGATTCACGATGCTGTTCTTGTGGGAGAGCGATCCACTTCTGTGTAGCTGTCTGCATTCTTCACCTCCTTCTGGGAACAGAGAGCCAGGAGGTCACCACTAATCTACCATTTTCCCAGAACTAGTGAGTTTTTTGAATTGCCCCTTTGTATAAAAGAATAAAAGTTATTACTATATATAAAATATTATTAAATGATACATATTATTACTACAATATTAAATGAGATTGGCAAATTGAAGTAGTTTCTATCATGCTGAAGAATGCTTGTATTTCAAAAACGATCCCTGAGTATTTTCAGAATTTGCCTGAACAAATGCAGTGAGACTCTCTAATTTCCTTTTTATCTCCTATGTATGATTAAGGGAAGCAAAATAATGTAGTGCAGTGCTTTCATATCATCTTAAAAGAACATGCTATTAATGGGTCATCAGGGGATGAATAACATCCACTCCATCATGATTCTTTATTTTTAAAAGTCTTCCAGGTGATTGTAGTGTTTTGCCAGATTTAGGGACCACTAGACTGAGTGCTCTCCAGAATTTTTTAATGGATGTGTGTGTGTGTATGCGTGTGCATCTAGTGAGAGAGGGGGCTGGGGAATTGCACTCAGACCAACAGGTATAATATGTAAAGGAACTAGTACTGTGTCTCACATGTAGTAGGTGTTTAATATGTTGTGGTTGAAGGAGTGATAGTTCATGCATGTAAAGGAGTGAGAACTTAGCACTTTGCAGACATGCTGTGCCCTAGATGTATTATTGCTGATTATCAGAATCTATTTTAATTTAATTTAATAAATAAACATTTTTGGATACTCTTACATCTTGTTTAACTACAATAGTCCCTAGAGCAGGCAGGAAAGTTCCAAACCTGAAAAGGCTCTCTCTATTCCAATCTGTATGTAATTAGAACCAACCTAGATTTCATGTTAGTTTAATGCTCTACAGTGTAAAATTGTATTGATAGAAGTATTTTCAACTAGGGTCATAACATGAACTTTTTTTTTTGAAAAAAGGTAACTTTTAGCTTCAAGACTTCAAAAAAATGAGGGCATGAAATATATTTAGTTGTTTTTATTCTTTATTTTAGCTCTAGTTCTTAATTTTACATAGTAAACACTTGGTACCATTTAGTTTCTCAGAAACACACAAGGACTGACAACCTCAAAGCTACGAATCAACTTTCTGAAAAGTGAATTTGGAAACAAGATATTAATACTAATACAAAGATGAACATTACATATAATAGTTCTCCTTCATCCATGGGGGGATAGGTTCCAAGACACTCAGTAAACAGATACCTGAAACTGTAGACAGTACCAAACCCTGTATATATTATGTTTTTCGTATCCATAAATACTTGTGATAACGTTTAACTTATAAGTTAGTCACAGTAAGATAGTAACAACAATAACTCAAAATTAAGTTATTTTAGTAAAGTATTATTATTAAGTAAAATTAGGGTTAATTGAACACAAACACTGTGATACTGTAACAGTATCTGATAACCTAAATGGCTACTAAGCAACTAATGGGTGGGTGGTGTATACAGTGTAGACATCCTGGACAGAGGGATGATTCATGTTCTGCACAGGATGGGGAGAGATCTCATTATATTACCCAGAACAATGCACAATTTAAAACTTATGAATTGTTTATTTATGGAATTTTTCACTTAAGATTTTTAGACCACAGTTTAACACAGGTAACTGAAATTATATTAATAGAAAGGGAAACCTCAAATAAGGGAGGACTATTAAACAGTAAAGGGATTTGGTATATTTATTTTTGTCACTTTCTTGTAAGATGGAAAAAAATCCGTATTTTTGAAATACACAAAATGTGTTAAGTAAAGACCACTTCTGCTGTGGATGCTCCATTTCTGAATCTTTTATCAAGTTTCTCTTCAGTATATATGAATGATGGGTAAAATGCTGAAGCCTCTCTCTGTTTGCTTACACCAGATACCCACAGAGCTTTCCTGCAGTGTTTAGGAAAGGGAACAGTTACTGAACTGTGTTTTGTTCTATCATATAATTTCTTGGTGGAAAATGACCAAAGAGTTTAATTTCCGTCGACTGGGAATCACTCTATCTCACTTCTTGGAAAAGGAAAGCAATGAAAAAATAAGCTATGAAATGAACTCTTAATGGTAACTGTAGAACGTACACAATTTTAGCCCCATTTTATTCAAGTTTATAATAATAATCATTAGTGTTTATCTGACATGCTACAGTATATTTAATAATTTAGTATTTACTGACATATATTTCGAGTTTGTTTATATAGAGCTCTTTCTTCTTGAAAGGTTATGTGCTTCTTGTACTTACTACCTGAACCTAAATCTTTCTGCCAACCACCACCCACTTTTCTGATGAGAATCTCAGGACATATTTATTGGGTTTGTGCCATGAATGAATTTTGTTCTCTCTCTCTCTCTCTCTCTGTTTCTCTCTCTCTCTCTCTCTCACACACACACACACGCTTAAGAAAGAACATCTGCTCATAATCCAAAATCCAGTGACAAATAGAGGACAAGTACGTAGATGTCAATAATGCAAAGCAAAATATGATATAATATGTGAAAGAATTGATAAAAATGCCAAAAATTTTCTGAGCAGAATAGAGATAATCATTAGGATTTTTGAGCACCTATTAGACACTAAGTTATTTATACTTTATGAACAGAGAGCCAGGAGGTCACCACTAATCTACCATTTTCCCAGAACTAGTGAGTTTTTTGAATTGCCCCTTTGTATAAAAGAATAAAAGTTATTACTATATATAAAATATTATTAAATGATACATATTATTACTACAATATTAAATGAGATTGGCAAATTGAAGTAGTTTCTATCATGCTGAAGAATGCTTGTATTTCAAAAACGATCCCTGAGTATTTTCAGAATTTGCCTGAACAAATGCAGTGAGACTCTCTAATTTCCTTTTTATCTCCTATGTATGATTAAGGGAAGCAAAATAATGTAGTGCAGTGCTTTCATATCATCTTAAAAGAACATGCTATTAATGGGTCATCAGGGGATGAATAACATCCACTCCATCATGATTCTTTATTTTTAAAAGTCTTCCAGGTGATTGTAGTGTTTTGCCAGATTTAGGGACCACTAGACTGAGTGCTCTCCAGAATTTTTTAATGGATGTGTGTGTGTGTATGCGTGTGCATCTAGTGAGAGAGGGGGCTGGGGAATTGCACTCAGACCAACAGGTATAATATGTAAAGGAACTAGTACTGTGTCTCACATGTAGTAGGTGTTTAATATGTTGTGGTTGAAGGAGTGATAGTTCATGCATGTAAAGGAGTGAGAACTTAGCACTTTGCAGACATGCTGTGCCCTAGATGTATTATTGCTGATTATCAGAATCTATTTTAATTTAATTTAATAAATAAACATTTTTGGATACTCTTACATCTTGTTTAACTACAATAGTCCCTAGAGCAGGCAGGAAAGTTCCAAACCTGAAAAGGCTCTCTCTATTCCAATCTGTATGTAATTAGAACCAACCTAGATTTCATGTTAGTTTAATGCTCTACAGTGTAAAATTGTATTGATAGAAGTATTTTCAACTAGGGTCATAACATGAACTTTTTTTTTTGAAAAAAGGTAACTTTTAGCTTCAAGACTTCAAAAAAATGAGGGCATGAAATATATTTAGTTGTTTTTATTCTTTATTTTAGCTCTAGTTCTTAATTTTACATAGTAAACACTTGGTACCATTTAGTTTCTCAGAAACACACAAGGACTGACAACCTCAAAGCTACGAATCAACTTTCTGAAAAGTGAATTTGGAAACAAGATATTAATACTAATACAAAGATGAACATTACATATAATAGTTCTCCTTCATCCATGGGGGGATAGGTTCCAAGACACTCAGTAAACAGATACCTGAAACTGTAGACAGTACCAAACCCTGTATATATTATGTTTTTCGTATCCATAAATACTTGTGATAACGTTTAACTTATAAGTTAGTCACAGTAAGATAGTAACAACAATAACTCAAAATTAAGTTATTTTAGTAAAGTATTATTATTAAGTAAAATTAGGGTTAATTGAACACAAACACTGTGATACTGTAACAGTATCTGATAACCTAAATGGCTACTAAGCAACTAATGGGTGGGTGGTGTATACAGTGTAGACATCCTGGACAGAGGGATGATTCATGTTCTGCACAGGATGGGGAGAGATCTCATTATATTACCCAGAACAATGCACAATTTAAAACTTATGAATTGTTTATTTATGGAATTTTTCACTTAAGATTTTTAGACCACAGTTTAACACAGGTAACTGAAATTATATTAATAGAAAGGGAAACCTCAAATAAGGGAGGACTATTAAACAGTAAAGGGATTTGGTATATTTATTTTTGTCACTTTCTTGTAAGATGGAAAAAAATCCGTATTTTTGAAATACACAAAATGTGTTAAGTAAAGACCACTTCTGCTGTGGATGCTCCATTTCTGAATCTTTTATCAAGTTTCTCTTCAGTATATATGAATGATGGGTAAAATGCTGAAGCCTCTCTCTGTTTGCTTACACCAGATACCCACAGAGCTTTCCTGCAGTGTTTAGGAAAGGGAACAGTTACTGAACTGTGTTTTGTTCTATCATATAATTTCTTGGTGGAAAATGACCAAAGAGTTTAATTTCCGTCGACTGGGAATCACTCTATCTCACTTCTTGGAAAAGGAAAGCAATGAAAAAATAAGCTATGAAATGAACTCTTAATGGTAACTGTAGAACGTACACAATTTTAGCCCCATTTTATTCAAGTTTATAATAATAATCATTAGTGTTTATCTGACATGCTACAGTATATTTAATAATTTAGTATTTACTGACATATATTTCGAGTTTGTTTATATAGAGCTCTTTCTTCTTGAAAGGTTATGTGCTTCTTGTACTTACTACCTGAACCTAAATCTTTCTGCCAACCACCACCCACTTTTCTGATGAGAATCTCAGGACATATTTATTGGGTTTGTGCCATGAATGAATTTTGTTCTCTCTCTCTCTCTCTCTCTGTTTCTCTCTCTCTCTCTCTCTCACACACACACACACGCTTAAGAAAGAACATCTGCTCATAATCCAAAATCCAGTGACAAATAGAGGACAAGTACGTAGATGTCAATAATGCAAAGCAAAATATGATATAATATGTGAAAGAATTGATAAAAATGCCAAAAATTTTCTGAGCAGAATAGAGATAATCATTAGGATTTTTGAGCACCTATTAGACACTAAGTTATTTATACTTTATGTTATACTGAACATTTACAATTATTCTGTAAGACAAATATTGTCTCCAATTTACAAATAAAATTTTTTAAAAAGATCCTCAAAGTTTGTTAGCAACCAGTCCAAGATCAAAATTAATAAGTGGAAAATCTGGGACCTAAAAGCAAGTCTAAAACTTGGATATACATTTATTGTAGAAAAGCTTCATAGATAAGTGTCAGTTGAGCTAAGCCTTATCATTTGAGCTGAGCTGTGCCTTGAAGAATAAACAAAATTTTGAGTGGGAAAATAAGACAAAGTGCCTACATTCAAAGAGGTCCAATGCTTAAGAGGAGTTGCAGAATAAAATATACCACTTGGGCTGTCTATAGTGAAGGTCAAGGTAGATTCCAAAGAAACACAGAGGAAGAGCATTGATGGTGTGAAAGAAGGCTTTCCAGAGGAAGTGATGCTTGAGCTGAGTTGTAAAAGGTACGGAGATATAGAAGAAAGGTGGGGTAAAGGGGCATAGAGCCACTTCTGGCAGAGGGACTGTACTAGAGGATAAAAAAGCATTGAAATGAGGAATCACAAAGTCATCAGAGAATAGCAGACAGTTCAAAATTGCTGGAGCCTGGAGCAGAGATCTCAATGCATGGGGCATGGGAGTGAGCAAGGGGCAAGATGAGGAAGGATGCAAATCCCTGAGAAATGTCTCATACGTAGCAGACAACTGGTCCCCAAATGGGGCTCTTCCTTGGACTCTATCCACAGGAATTTTCTAACCATTATTTTTTCCCCACTTAGGCATAAATAAGGAACTCAGTTGCTATAATCAAATATTATAATTTTCATTCCCTTTTAACATATTTATACTCAGTTTATATATTTATTTATTTTTTGAGACAGAGTCTTGCTCTGTCACCCCAGCTAGAGTGCAGTGGCAGCATCACAACTCACTGCAACCTAAAACTCCTGGCCTCCAGCAATCCTCTCACCTTAAACCTCCCAGAGTGCTAGGATTGCAGGCATGAGCCACCACACCTGCCCTATTTATTCTCAGTTTAAACCAGAAAACAAATGCTATCATGGGACAGATCTTCTTAAGTGGGCAAATCTTGATAGAAGACCCTGATCTTGTCTGCAGTTTTTCAGGTTTTGTGATGGGATTTGATCACCTTTCCAGGGATAGGCAAGCCCTCAGGGACTGATTCACACTAATGAAATTTGCAAAATGACAAATTTGATGCCAATTTATTTATTTATAGCACAAGAATGTCTCTTCATTGGCCAGAATGCCATATTTATTACTGGATACAGGGAATGTCATTTAGTGAGGACCTACTCCATACAATAGTGGGCACTTTACTCATTTAAATTAAATTATTTAAATTAGTTGTCACCATAACACTGTGATATAGTTCTTACTTTATCCAAATTTTATAGATGAGAAATTCAAATGAGAAACATTAAATAATCTTTCCTGATCTCATAGTTAGTTACTAAGTTTTGGAACAAAGAATCAAACCTGAGATGCTTTGATTTCTACTCCACACAATGGGCAGAATATACTCACAGTGGCTGGAAAAAATGATGATGATGATGGTGTGGTTATGATAATGATATAATCGAATTAATTTTTATTTATTGGATGCTTACTTTGTGCCAGCAATACATTACATATGTTACATTTTGTAACCTTCAAGCAACTCTATTAGGTGAGAAATTATTTCCATTTTTGAAATGAGGAAGCTGATCTTCAGAAAGTTTAAATAACTTTTCCAACAACCAAACCTGGTTAAGTGGTGGGACAGATATTAACACCAGGTCTTTCTGACCACTTTTCACCACTAACTGAGTAGTGATAAGAATACTTGGCTGGGTGTGGGCTCACACCTGTTATCACTTTGGGATGCCAAGGTGGGAGGATAACTTGAGGCCAAGAGTTTGGACCAGGCTGGGTGGGTCTATCGAGATCTTGTCTCTACAAAATATTAATATAAAGCCACCTGTAGTTCTAGCTAGTCAGTAGGCTGAGGCAGGAGGATCATTTGATCCAAGGCTGCATTGAGCTATGCTTCTGCCACTGCACTCTACTGTGGGTGACAGAGCAAGACCCTGTCTTAAAAAAAAAAAAAAATACATGATGGTAAGAGTCAGAGTGTAGAGAATTTGTTAGTTGAAAGAATACTCCATCTAGGTTGCATCAGAGGACAGAAAACCATTGATGTTCTCCTAGTGGGGCACTGATCACATATCTTCATAACTTGATGAAACAAACATTGAACATTTTATGCTATCATTTTTTACATTTATTAATCATTCTTATCAGCCTCAAAAAAGTCTGTCACTATATTTATTCATGATAGACAATATATGTTGTAATTTCAATATATGTCTCAGAATTTTCTTAGGAGAAATTTTAGATATTGAGAAAGAAACAAAGGTCTCAAACCTGAGTAAAACATTAATACTTTTTGATACTTGAACAATCTTTCTTTACCAACTGGTAACATATTTGATTAACTTTCCAGTCAAGAAGTTAGAGTTTAGCTTGCAAAACTGATATATGCCTGATAGTATTACACACTTGAGCTCTTTAAACAATCTTGGGACTAGATCAACAAACTTTAAGTCTGGTACCTAGACTAACAATCTTATCGAGACAGTGGAGTTTTTTGTTTGTTTGTTTTTGTTTTGCTTTTTACTATAAAAACTCTCTTTGCAGAAGCAAGATTTGAACTGGCTTTCTCTGAAGCTAGTAGTCTTATGGCCAGTTTGAAATAAACCTAGACGCTTGCTCAATATCAGTATCTCTGAGAAATTTTCTTTAACATTCCTTTGTCCCTTTAACCTGAACTCCTTGAAGAAGTGTTTGTTTCTTGCCATTATAGCCCAGTTATCTGGTTTGAGGTTTGGTAAAAATAAACATACTTTCTAAATGTTAGTCAAATATATGAATATTTGAATGAATTTACCAACTGTGGACCTTGTTTCCCCTTTACATTGATTACTTTTTGGAAAGATGTTCCGGATGAGCCTTCTCATTCATTTATTTTTATTCTTTTGCAAAAATTGCCTTTTTGGGCTGCTTCTCCAGGTTTGTCATGTGTGCCCTGTCTGTCTTAGTCATCCAGCCTCTGGCGAGTCTCCTCCTCAGCCCGGACACTTCCCTTCCTCCTCCTCCTCACGCATATCATTAACTAAACTCATCTTTGGGGAGTGTGTTTCCAACTCCCCTATTAATATACACATTTTTTTCCTTAAATATGTAAAGAATGGTAGGAATTTAGGCAACTTGGAGAATATTTAAAACAAAAGGGAGGTACCCAGAAGGTTGAGGAAAGGTCACTGAAGTTATTAAGAAGAGTCTGACTCATGGGAAAGAAAAAAACCAAAAAACTGTTTTATAACTGACAAAATGCACAAATCAGAAAAAAAAGGCATGAGAACATTTTGGGTGGCTGGCTGAGGCAATGCCAAAGTGCAAGTGAAATTAATCAGAACAGATGACTCCTAGGGTGATAAACCCAGCTTGACCCTGGAGGGAGGTCTGTGCCTGGCTTTTTTCCAGATGTCTACCTGACTTTCTGGGTATCTGTATTCTCACTTGTCCAGTGCAGGGATTAGGCTAAAAGATACATAAGATTCTTTCCATTTCTAACATTTTACAAAAGGCTCTAATTTTCTAGCAGATTAAATTAATTCTTACGTTTTAGGTCATAGACTTATATTTAGTTCCATATAGTTTGATTTTTATATTTTCTTCATTATTTAACTCATATTTATTGAGTGACTGGGGTTTGAACAGGGTGTTAGGCAGTGGGCACGCAAGATGAGTAAGAAAAAATCACTACCATCTACTTACCACCTGATAGGATGGTCACAGCTTTATAAACAGCAATTGGGAGCAGAGGAGATGGCTGGGGCATGGGGCAGGAGGCGGGGATGGAGATGGAATGAAAAGGGTAAGAGCAAAGGAAAACATTTCATAGTCTCCTAAGATGGAAAGAAAGCCACCACTTTTAAAGAAAAAAAACCAAACAGTAAAAACAGGTTGTAATTTTTTTTTAACTCCTTTTTTTTTTTTAATAAGGATGGTAGTGCTGACTGGGGCTACCTAAAAGGTTAATGAAGAATTCACTGGCTTTTTCACACCTCCTACAGTAAAGGACACTTGACTCTTAATTTTGTTGATGTGGTTGCTCCCTTAGCTTGGCCTATAGATTTGTGTTTACCACATAATAGCTGCTTGGAGATTTGAGAGGGTGTTCCGTGCTTCCTCGTAGAGCCTGATGCTGACCTGAAAGTTTGAAATGCAGAGAGCAGTAGTGAAACTAGAGAGCCTAGAACTGGTTGGGAAACTTGACCGCCCTCAGGGGCCCTCCAGGTAGGCAAGAATATGTGAAGCAGATGGGCATGAGACAATAGCAAGTGGCGTGGGCTAGCAATGAACCAGAAAGAGCATATTTCACCTAAATATCTTCAAATTCTTTTTTCTTTCCTTACTCCCTTCCCCCCTTGAACTCTGTGCCTAAAAGAAAGCACAGCACAGGCAGCCCTAAGCCTCAGTTTGCAAGGTATGGTGGCCAAGAAAATTCTTTCCTGCACTGTGACTTTTGATCTCCAATACCTGACCCAGTACCTGGCACACTACAGCACTTAACTAAGGAAACCTTTTTTTGGGTGTCATTCATTTGGTTTTATCCCCCACTTATCTGAAAAGGCATTTATGTTGGTCAAATATCACTAGGATGGTTTTTAGAAATCATACTGAAGATTTAGAGCCCAATATATGTAATTAGTGTAAGAAGTTTTCAAGTACTTTTTAAATTAAAATAATGCATGAAAAATATAGAAATACAGAATACATGCCAAATACATACAAAAACACAGAGAAGTACACATAAGTGCACAAACTAAATATAGTAATATTAAAAAAAATCACATTGTCAACATCATGGTAGCACCAGGCCATCTCATATTCCTCACTAAGGATTATTTTTAAAACCAGTTGGCAAAGCGTCTGCCTCCTACAGTCATCATTACAGATAAGAATTATTTTACTTCTCTCTTCCACCAGACTGTGAAAATCATAAGGCCAGGGACTGGGTCTTTTTCTCCATTGTATCCAGGTATCGACATTACTATTACAATGGCTAATAGTAAATCTCTATAGGAATTTGTCAAGCTGTGGGTCAACTTGCAGTGCCTAGAACCCAGACATCTAATGAGGAGCTGCAGAAAAAAAAAATATCCCATTTCCAGGCCACATCTAGTTTCTAATTTCATATATCAGATTTCACTTTATAGATGTACTTAGAGCTCTCAGAAAAGAGGAATATTCTAAATACAGTCTCTCTGGTTGAACATTAAAAGATTGAAGAAGAAGGATGATGATAGTGAAAGTAGTTAATTAATATTTTTCATACATTAGTTAATTCTCAACTGCTTCTGGTTCAAAGACCGTTACCAGATGTTCTTTAGAAATGTGTTTCATGGAAATTCCCATTTGTGCTTGCTTAAGTGGGTTGATGAGGCTTAGGTAAGCAAGTTGCAACACTGGGGGAAAAAAGGAGACAGGACAAGTACCAGCAAGGAAATTCAGCTCAAGTGCTTGCTGGTGTGCCAAATAGCCATGGGAAAACGAGGGTGGGACCAGAACTTGCTGAAAAGTAGCTCCTCTATTTGTTTTCCTGTCTTTCTTTAACTGAATTATAGGGCAAAGTGTGGTGGGTATCTATTTCCTTTGCAGACCATGTCTTTAGCTATAGCTTTGCCTCTAATCAGTTCTAATCCTGATGCTAGTATTGTGTTCAAATGCTACTGAGTACCAAATATAAGAGATCACACACTATACAAGATAGACATTCAGCAAGCTGTGAAGGAAGAGTACAATAGTCAGTCTGGAAACAGCTGGGGGAGTTTTAATTAGGCTGATGGTATGACACCAGGAAAGGACACCAGGAAAGCCTTCACTCACATTTCCCCCCTACTGAAGTTCCCTAATTCCACCATAAAGGATTCCTTGTTTCATCAAAAGCAATCACGCTTTCAAATTTCATTTTAAAATATAAATCCTGGTACAAACATTAACAAGCGAAATTCCAACTGAACCTCTTCTGAAACAAATGAAGGTCCTGGGAAAAGCAGGGTAGGGGTGGGAGCGTATGTCATTGTTTCTTGAGAATGCAGCACATGGAGGACTTCCTGATCTTGGATTCTGAAATTCTGGCAGTGAGCTGAAAAAGGAAGGCATTTGAGGTGAATGGAAAGAAGTAGAAAGCGAGAGGAGGCGAGAGAAAGGCGTGGTAAGTAGAGAAAATCAATTTTGGATTTTTGTACTGATGACTTGACCTTTGCGAACCTCAGTTTCTTCCACCTGTGAAATGGAGCCAGTAACTCTTACTGGATTATTGGATTTTTGGCCAATGATCAGAAGAGTCTCTCTTTGCTTTACCGTACTAATTTATTCACTAATTAATTTGTTCTTTTTACAAACAGATGGTGTAAGTTTGGAATTTCAAGAGATTATATATATATTTTTCATATATCTCCTATATATGATGTTTCTTGGCCATCTTCTGGTCGAGATTTCTTTATTTTTCTTTTTGAAAGCTTGTCTAAGGATGGGGGCTGGAAACTAAAACAAGTCTGCCCAATGTCATAGTTCATGGATGGAAGAAAAAGCAAGATGACCTCATGATTTTATAATCTTTCTTTGTTACTTATCTAAGTAATTTTGGGGGAAGGTTGATATTATACTCTAGATTAGAGTAATGAGTGACAGTTGATCAAACCCAAATTTTTCCAGGAGAAGGAAGATGGTTTCATGTCACATACCTATCAATCTTGGCCCCACAAGCCTGTAGGGATCAATGTGCATTGCATCTCTAGGTTGAGGAGAAGAATAAACATGAAAAGGTGCCTAGCAGAGACTGCACCCATAGGCATTCATAGCAATTCACCTACTGAAGAATTTTGAGGGTGGCTTCCCTGGATTTTTTTAGTACCAATGTGTTTTATGCTGCAAAGTTTTTTGTCCTCTTTTAGGGATTGAATAGGCAAAACATGGGCTGACAGAAAATTCAAATTTTAAGACATATTTGTTTCTGTGGGTACCCAATAGTGTCGTCACCACTGAATTAGTACATTGCATTAATGCCAAGCTTATATGTTTAAAAAACCAACCAAACAAACAAAATATAAACAATTATTATGTCCCCTTCATTATTAAGAATACAAAATTTAAAAAATAAATAAACAAAACACAACTAAGTGATTCAGTGACTGGGGACGTTGGAATACATTATAATTTTTCATTCCTAGTTGACATGGAGTCAATTTCTTACACTAATTTAGACTTTTTCTGAAGCATTTTTTGGTCTCTAGCAACTCTTGAAGTAATGAGTTTCTGAAGTTTATTTCCCAATATGTAGGATGAGTCTGTTCCTCCTCCTCCTCCTCTTCCTCCTCCTCCCCTTTCTCCTCCTCTTTTTCTTCCTGCACTATCCTCTCCTCCTTCTTGTGGTAAAATTAACTCTTCCAAGGTCCAAGCAGAGTTTCCTAGCTCTGATAGACTGATATTTCCAAAGCATTGTCACCCTTGAACACAATCAGATTTTGTGAGTATCTTATCTATTTTGGCTGTGATCATCACCAGGCTATTCACAAATATTCCATTTCTTTTTTTTTATTTTTTATTTCAGAATATTATGGGGATACAAACGTTTTGGTTACATAAATTTCTTTTGTACCATTTAAGTCTATAAGTGTGCCCATCCCCCATATAGTATGCATTGTATTTACCCATTGCATCCTCCCCTCTCCCACCTGCTTGATTTCCAATGAATGCTATTTCCCTAAGTGCACATAAGTGTTGATAAATTAGTTCCAATTTAATGGTGAGTACAGTTGGTGTTTTTTTTTTCTGTTCTTGTGATACTTCACTTAGAAGATTGGTCTTCAGTTCTATCCAGGTTAGTACAAGAGGTGCTAGTTCACCACTTTTTTTATGGCTGAGTAGCATTCTATGGTATACATATACCACAGTTTATTAATCCACTCATGTATTGATGGACACTTGGGTTGTTTCCACATCTTTGCAATTGTGAATTGTGCTGCTATAAACATTCGAGTGCAGATGTTGTTTTTCCTTTGCGTAAATACACAGTAGTGGGATTGCTAGATGAAATGGTAGGTCTACTTTTAGTTCTTTGAGGTATCTCCATACTCCTTTCCATATAGGTTGTACTAGTTTGCAGTCACACCAGCAGTATATGAGTGTTCTTATCTCTCCACAACCAAGGCAACATTTGTTGTCCTTTCTGTCACACAGAAAAATTACACTTCCATCACTTTGATGTTAGATATGCTCATGTGATTTACTTTTCCTCATGAAATTTGAATGAAGGTGGCATATGACCATTTCTGAGCAGAAGTTTTAAAAGCCATGCTCAATTGCCCCACCTTTCCCTGCCAAAGTTATTGTTGGAAATTAAACCCTCATCAGACTGGGTGCCTGATTGACAAGTATGAGCTGTACCAACCTGACATTTACAGTGAGAAAGAAAAACAAATCAGTTATGTTTGGATGTTGAGATCTGGACTTTGTTTTTAAATGTAGCACTTACACTTTCTACCTGGCTGGTGAAATCCTAGCTTGAATCCCTTCCTCTTTCATCATCATCACCAGCACTAGCAATGATGTTTAACAGTAAATTACAAGCTCTTAAAGTTTAAGAGATAAAATAAGTTAACTCTCTAATAGCCTTATTTCAGAAATGAGAATACTCACATCCTGCAAAGATAAGAGATTTATCCAGGAGCACATAGATTTCTTTTTAATTTTAACTTGTTATATATTTTTTAGATCTTTGTACTTCATAACTCACTCCATTCATTTTCGTATAACTTTTAAATTAAATTTCTAAAAGTCAATATTAGCTGACTAGTGGAAGAGCTAGTTTCAATGATTTTAACTTGAGATCAGTGCTATTTCTACATGTATTAGTTTGTTAGGGCTGCCATAACCAAATACCACAGACTGAGTGGCTGAATCAACAGAAATTAATTTTTTCTTAGTTCCAAAGACTAGAAGTCCAAGATCAAGGTGTCAGCATGTTTGGTTTCTTCTGATGCTTCTCTTCTTGGCATGCAGATGGCTGCCTTCTCATTGTGTCCTCTCGTGGTCTTCCCTCTGCGCAGACACATCCCTGGTGTCTGTTTGCCCAAATTTCCTCTCTTTATAAGGACAACAGTCAGATTGGGTTAGGATCCACCTAACAGCTTCATTTTACTTTAATTACCTCTTCAAAGGCCCTATCTTCACATACAGTTACATTCTGAGATACTGGGGGTTAGGGCTTCAACATACGAATTTTGGGGGAACAAAATCCAACATTAAGATATGACAAATCAATAGCATTTTAAATAAAAAATGAAACAAAACTTAGAGTTAGAACCCCATCATGTTTTCCAGCAGCCATGATATTTATGAAGTATCAGGTAATGGAGTTTAGCGTAAAATATTAACAAGATTTCAGTGTTACTTGTCCATCTTACAGATGGCATTAATTCCAGTGCTCAGATTATACTCATCCTGATGTAGCTGACAGCTGAAGTCCTTGTGCTGAGACATCTGCAAACTCTGTAAGATTGACTATACCTCTGAAGGGGGATTCTCTTAGATGCCAAATTGAAGCCATTGTGCAGAATCATCTCACTCACATTAATGATAGTCACAACACCTTTATTCTCTCTTTCTTTTTCCCTCCCTTCCCCTTGTTTTTCTTTCATAAGGCTTCTGTTAGTATCTATGTACTATACTATATACTGAACTTGGATAAAACATAACCTGCCCTCCAGGGGCTCACAGTTAGGAGAGGAAATAGACATGTTGGTATTGGTATAGACAGTGTTGATAAATTAGTTCCGATTTAATGGTGAGTACAGGTGGTGTTTGTTTTTCCATTCTTGTGATACTTCACTTAGAAGATTGGTCTTCAGTTCTATCCAGGTTAGTACAAGAGGTGCTAGTTCACCAGTAATTACACAACTATATAGTGTAATATATAATTCTCTAAGCTCCATGAAAGCATGGAGGAGGAATTTCTAAGTCACAATGTGTGTGTGTGTTGTGGGGGGGACAGTCTTAGTTTTACATTTCTATGACTGTTTTTTCCTTTTCAAAGGATACTCCTAAATTATTGCCATTCTATCCCAGGAGATGGACATGTAGTGCAAAGCACAACTGCAACGCATGAGACTAATGTTTCAACTAATGAACTGGGAAGTAGGCTCCAGGGGAAGATTGCCCCTTTAAAGCCATCCCCTTGAGAAGCTAATCACTAATTCCAAAGATACTGCCTTTCCTTAAAACATTTTGGAATTTATATTTGTTTAGAATGTGAACTCTTCTAGAGCAGAAATGATTAGTTTAATGTATGGTACATGATTAATATTTATAGAACAAGCAAATCAACCAAAGTGGTACATTTTTAATATTATAACTAGTGGACAATACTTGTCCCTGGGGTGTTTTGGCTTTTAAGAGATTTAAGACATCTAGATGTATTAACAATAAAGTTGTGATTAGACTAAGCAATGTTTATAGTTCAAAGTGAGGTATGGCTGTATAGTAATGAAATCGGATTTCTTGCAAATCAGCTCTGAAGAAAACTAGAACAAATGTAGGAAGAAAAGAAAGCAGGGTTTGATGAATAGTAATGTCATCCTCAAATGTGAACAGTGTTGGTTGTAATGTAGGAGAAAATTGATGCATGAAACCATAAGCACTTTCTAAGAAAAGCAGGTTGTATTAGGCACATAATTTTTTCTGAGAAAAAAAGTACCGTCCCAGGGTTACTTAAATGCTAGAAGATTTTGAGTAAACAAAATGCCCTAGAGCTTAATTTTGGGATTGGGGCTGGAGAGTACTCTTTGAGTTACTCTGAATGGTATGAAAAGAATTTGGAGTTGCTAGGAGCAACCCCAGAGACCCAATTAAGAGGAGAAGAGAGTGGGGAAGGGAAAAAGAGCTAAATAGCACATGACACCACTGTGCCTGGGTGGCTAAAGGACAAGGTTGGATTGGTTCACATGAGGATGTGGGTCTTTGCTGCTTACACTGCTGTCAAAAGTACAAGCACAAGCACCATATTTGCATGACCTTGTTTTGATGTTTTTTAAGATCAAGGAAAAAGTCTGAAAGTCCATCTGAATCCAAGTGGTATAAATCAGGGGCACCATTCAAGGAAGATGAAATAATCCATAAATAGAACTGATTTATGAGAGCAGGAGCTCAGAGGTAGAAGTGACAATGGAAGCCTTAGTCCTCCAGAGTTTCACAGAATTCTTCCAAAAGGCTTTGACTGTGGCATGAGAGTTCTGAGTAGTCCTAGCTTAAATAGAAGGGTTACCCCAGTTGACATTTGGGTTTCATGTAAAAGACAGCATTAGAAAAAATCAAAATCTCCATTTTGATTACACAAAAGTGGTCTTGAAGTGCTTTTTTTTTTTCCTGAAATTTCCTCCTCTTCTTTGCTTTATTAAGAAAAAATTCCCACCCTGATCCTACCACCCCTGTAGAGTTAATCATGATGTTTGCTGGGTTCCCACTGTATTCTCTAGAGATTTCCATTTTAGCACCTGTAAAAACTTTAGAGAGAATATATGTTTACATATAAACCTTTCTGCTTCTTTACATTCTGAGCTACTTGAGGTCAGGGAATATGTCTTATTTATTTCTGTTTACCCCAAACCTGTTATTCATATCAAATGTCCACTAAATGTTTATTGAATGAATATATGAATTAGTGATTAAATGTATATATGCATGATTAAATGTATATATGCATGAATAAATGAATGAAAATCAGTGTCTATGTTCCTGGAAGTTATATAATCTTAACACAGGAGATTTTAAATAACAGAGCACAAATGAGAGCCCAAATCAAACTAAAGCTTTTCAATTTTTAAAAGGAATTTTGCTTGACTTCTTTCTTAGAGACTATTTTGGTTTTCTTGTTTTACACATATTTCATCCCCATGTCTTTTTTCTAGTATTTCTGTAAGCCACCACTCTCCCTTTCTCTCTCCCCCGCATCAAAGCCCTTTCCTGAGAAACAAAAGAGGACATAAGTGAAATTGGTTTGCATTCCTTAAATGAATTCTCGTGAAAAGAATAACCCGGAAACACGTGCCATTATACTCAGCAAAACCATCTTTCGGTCTACATAGTCCACCATCAAATTGAAAGTTTGAAATATTGTTAAGATTGGAGCAAATTCCAAAAAGTCAATTACATCCCCCATCAGTGTTACCAGCAGCACGTTCAGCAGCTGGTGAGAGTAAGGAGGAAGTCACTAAGCCAGAAGATCTAATCAGTCTGTTAAACAGATGAGGGGACAGGCATGTGTTCTCATTGACATTCTCACAGAGTCTTCATGTCAACCAAATGGAGACGAGGGATCTCTTTAAAGAGATCAAACAAGGTTGGTAACAGGAGTCCACATGTAAACCCGAACCCTGGGGAGGGATTATGGAGAGAAAACTAGAAGCATCAATTTGCCCTGTTCCTTGTCTTCTTCGGAGACCTGTTTTGAGAGCTGGCCAGCATGAGTCGTCTATCGTTGCTCGACAGGTGACCAGAATACAATCTATTACTGGGGAAAAAGCAGTACACGTGGGAGGGAACTCGGCACTCTTTTGTGGGTCTTGTATTGTTATTGCACAGCAGAAGATCCAGATAAAGGAAACTAGCTTCAGTGTTTTTTTTTCTTTTTTTTTAGAGAATACTTGATTTGAACAAACAGAACTGTGTACCCGCCCTTAAATCCTTCTGTTTATTTTGTACAATTTGTTTCCAAGGATCTGTGGCATAATTTGATCCTGGTGAGGGATGTGATGGCACGTCAGCAGAAAAAATAGGCTTACATTAAAAAATCGTTTTACAGGCTGGAAATAAACATGGGCTGGAGGAAGGAAAGGATGTAGCTTGATGGCAAGGAAGACAAATGGGCATGTGGCATGTGAAATCTTAAAAGCCAGAGGGCCTCTTTGGGGTTGGAATGCAAGATTGTTTATATAAAGTGTAAGGCCAGAAAACCACAGTGAGGGAGAGAAGTGATTATATTCCAGGTAAGGAGATGGCTGGAGCCTCTAAAATCCAAGGTCCGATCCATAGACATTTGCTTCAGTGCTTGTTTGTTTTGATAACTGGGGGCTACAGTGCACATCTGAGAAGACTGGCATGACTAACATGATACTCCTGATAAGTTCTCAATCTTGACTATATATTGGAATCATTTTTAAATGACCAACACCCTGACATTTTATAAAGCTCTCTAGGTGATTTCAATATGCCACATGCTAGAGGAAGCACCCTCGCTTTACCTTGGGCAACTTCAGTCTTACAATACTCTTGACAGTATTTCTCGATTTCTTTAGCTTTAATGACGATCTGTAGTGTAGTCACCTACTGGTGCATGTGCCCTCTAAACCAGTGGTTTTCAAACTTTTACGTGCACAGAGATTTCCAGGGTACCTTGTAAAAGAAGAAGAAAAAAGGAGACATTTTGATTCAGTAGATCTGAGCTGGGGCCTGAAAGTCAACTTTCTAATAAGGTCCCAGGTACTGCCTGTTTTGTTCCTCTGAAGACACTGTGAGTCCTTAAATTGCATCTACTCATAGTCTTGTTCTCACTTTGATTTTGGTGTAGCTTTTTAAGAGTTCAGGCTTTGGATTCAGAACACATTGGCCTCTACCCTCCACTGGCGAGGGCAAGTTTATTAACCTTACTAACCTAGTTTCCTTATCTACAAAATGAGGAAAAATGAAGGTTTTATGAAGATAAAAGATTAACATAGACTGGACTAATAGTGCAGGGCCTCACACATAGTGCCTGGTTGTCACTAACTCCTAAGATACTTTCTCTCATCGGAGTTCCTTTATTTTTGTCCCCTACTCCCTCACTTCTATTGAATCTTATAGAAATTCTCAGCTGAGCTCTAGTCCCCTGAATCCTGCCAACTCCCCAAACCATTGCTTCTCCTCTGGCCTCTATTCCCTTTCCACCCAGCCTGTGTTCTCTGGTCAGTACTGTAGACCACACCTCCCATCCATTCATTCATTAAGCAAACATTTACTGAGCACCAGCTATGTGCTAGCATTGCGGTAAACTCTAGGAATATATCCAATATATTCAGTGGTAAATGTTTAATGACTGACATAAAAGTGTCTGTGTACATACACATACATATGTATGCTTTTTAATAAAACTTCTTGATATAAAGATTGCATAGTGTACAGTTTACTCTTTATTTTATATTTAATATAGTCAATTTGTTCACACAATATGTTTTTACTGTTTTATTTTTTTGCTAAACTTTTGTATCTTTAGCCAAACCATGATTGTAACTGATGAATGAATGTAGTTCACAAGTGAATGTTGCTTAAATTTTTTTATATTAACAAGTAAGATGAAAGTAAAATGAGGTCGTACGTTATAACATCCTTTGTCAATAACATGAGGTGCATCTTTGCTGAATCACAGGTTTTATTTATTTATTTTTATTATTTATTTATTTGCTTTCTTGGTGGGGCTAGAGTGCCGCCAATCAGCCTAGCTCACAGCAACCTCAAACTCCTGGGCTAAAGCGAGCCTCCTGCCTGAGCCTCTGGAGTAGCTGGGACTACAGGTGTGCACCACCACGCCTGCCTAATTTTTTCTATTTTCAGTAGAGATGGGGTCTTTCTCTTGCTCAGGCTGGTGAGTCACAGGTTTTAGATACTGGAAGAATAGCATTTCCTTAACTTTTTGTGTAATGGCTGTAGCCATGGCCCACTTTAAGCTTAATCTGTATTGTTAACATTTTCACCATGAGTTTTTTAAGTCTAGATAATCAACTAAACAATGAATCAAGTAGTCAAGTGGTGTTTGCTGATTTCTGTGCTATAAATACACCTACTATTATAGATTTCAAGCCATTGATGTAGTGTAACAGCACTGAACTGGGAGTTGAGATGACATCTGCAGTAGCGCATCAATAAACAGTATCTCTATCACAGAGATGCAATCAAGGAAAATAACTTTAAGAGAAAAGATTATAGTAAGCTGTAGTACACTAAATAGGAAACAATGAGTGCTGAATATTTATTGCCTTTTGAAAATATACTATATTTGATTGTAAGTTTTTAATTTTTAATAATAGCTATGTTTAACAACCAAATTGCAAAATTTCTGAAAAGTTAATAACAGGCACTCGGTAGCTGGCACAAGCTGGCTGCATCATATCATTGACTTATGAAATAGACACCCTCACTGACCTCATGAAGTTTATACTCTAGAAATGGAGGCAGAGAAATAAATTAGCATGAATCTTATAGGAAGGATACCCAAACCAAACTTGAGATGATCAGTGGAGTAGGCAGAATTTTGGCCCCCCGTGATTTGGTGTTAATGCCCATGAATGGGTTATGTTAAATGACAAAGGGACTCTGTACATGTACTTAAGTTTATAAAGCAGTTGACCTTAAAGTGAGTAGCCAGGATTGTCCAGGGGGACCTAATGTAATCACAGGAGCCCTCAAAGGAGATGAAGGCACAAGCAGAAATCACAGAGATTCGAAGCACAAGGATTTGATGCACCATTGTTGGCTTGAAGAGAAAGGGGATTATGTAACAAGGAAACAGAGACTCCATAGCCTGTGCTATGGAACTGAATTTTGCCAATGACCAGTGAGTCTGGAAGAGAACCCTAAGCCCCAGATGAGAACTGCAATCCTGGCCAATACCTTGATTTTAGCCACATGAAACCCTAAAAAATAACCCAACCACACTGTGCCAGACTTCTAACCTATAGAGATGATGACACAACAAATTCGTGTTGTGTAAAACTGCTACATTTGTGGTAACTTGTTACATGACAATAGAAAATTAATATAATTACTAAAAAAATGGTCAAAGTAACAGTTATTCAGAAAAAGCAGGGGGTTAGGGGGAAGCATGTTCCAGCACTTTCAGGGATTTAGTGGTGTTCAATATGCCTGAATGGCAAGGACAAGAGGAAGAGAAATGAGCAATAAATATGAAGAAGCATGTGCCATCATGAAGAGCCTTTAAGCCAGAAGAATATTTTGAACACTTTCCCAGGGGCGAAGGGAACCAATAAATTATTTGCCATGATCAGTTTGCATTTATGGAAAATGGATGAAAGGGCCTAGACTAGAAGGGGGCAGATCAATTAGGAGGCTTTTTCAGGAGATTAGACAAGCATGGTGAGGATCAATACAGGTGGACTGAGGTACCTAACGCTGGATACTGTTATCTGCTTGTTTGTTCTTTTTCACTTCTCTTTCTCGGTTCAGTTCAACAATCACTTACTTAGCACCAATTGTGCAGCAGGCACTGTGCCAGGCAGCGTGGGTTCCTCAGACCTCAGCAGGGATCTTCTTGCTGCCCTTCCTTTTCCAGAAGCTGTGTGGAGTGATAGAAATACATAGTTTAGGGATTCCCAAAACTAGTTCTGCCACTTAGAAAGTGCACACCTTAGGGCAAGCCACTTAACCTTTCTGAGTTTCACTTTCCTGACTTGTAAATAACTGCTGTAGCTACTTCAGAATGCTTTTGTGAGAATCAAATATAGAGTAGATAAAAACTTAAAAACACTATATCACATGAACAATGCATTTATGCCTCTTAATCTTGTTACCTTTCATGTGCTCCAGCTCATCTCATATTCTTTCTCTCTTCTGTCTTTCATTTCCCTTAATAAATTAGTTTGACAGATAATTATTGGGAGTTTGTTATATACTATTTGCTCAGCTAAATATCTTTATGTTTGCTATCCATCCACTCACACACAAGGAGCTTACTCTCTCAACACTTAAGGATATGTATAATAACAATACTCACAATATATTTTTAAGTGAAAAATAAAAGTAGTTACGAAATTCATTAGATTAGGAATGCCTATGTTTGTGTTTATGTAGGTGTGCTGTGTGAGAGAGAGCAAGAGAGAGAAAAATATGAATATATGTACAGAACCAAAGATTGGAAAATATTCCTCAAAATGTTAGCAGATTTTTCTCTGGATGATTTTCTTGGGCTTTCTAAAAAATGTATTTTTTGTATTTTCCAAATTTTCTACAATAAAAGTACTTTATAAATAGAAAAATAACATTTTAATAAAAATATAAAGTGGCAAGTGCTATGAAGCAGTTATGTGCAGGATGTTTTGGGTGTGCACAAAAAACCTTTTTTTTTAATCAAATGATGCCTGAGTGGAATCTCTATGCTTAGCTGTGAGAGATAAATGGAAGCTTTCCAGGAAAGAACCTAGGGAATGCCATTCTAGGAGGAGGACGCAGGGGAAGAGAACTTCATCATGGATTGGGCAAGAAACACTATCGTGTATAGTTCCTGTTGCTGAAGTATGACTTGGGGTAGAGCAGGAGATAATAGCCAAGGGAATAGAATGTCATGCTATGGATCTCAGATTTTATCCTATAGGTGCTAAGATACTTAAGCAGGAGAGTCACTAATAATTGAACTTGCATTTGTGATAGATTTCCGTGATGGTACTGAGAAGTATGTAGAAGGAAACAGAGGCCGACAGGGCGCATGGAGACCCCTGAGAAAGCTAGTGTCCAGGTAAAGAAATGATGAAGACCCAAACTAGGACAACATATTAGGTATGGAGAAAAATATTTTAGGGATAATTAAGAAAAATTTAGGGCTTATTTCCTATTCTGCCTATGTCATACTGTATTGTTAAATTAGTACCCCAAAACTCATATAAGAGAATACTTAGGTGCCTACATAATGTGCCTGCATCATTTTCCAACTGGAAGAAGAGTCTGAAAGGGAATGGGAAAGCCAAGATCCGACCTTGAAGGGCTCATAATTTGGCTTAGGACTAACTTCTGCAGGCCCAGAGGAAAATTCTGGCCAGAATCAGGCTGTGGAGAGATGGAAAACAGGAATGAGTTAGGGGATTCCAGAGAAAGAGCCCTACAGCCCTGGTGGCAGATAAGAACAGATGAGAAAACATGAAGTTATGCGGATGGTCACAGAACAGGCTGTGCAGAGATGTCATTTGGGAAGGGAGAGAGGGAGTGAGTACTTTTTGAGTCATTTTTAGTTTTTGTGGCAGCAGGATTTCCAACTGGCATAAAGAGAGTCAGGAATTCACAGAGAAAGCAAAGAGCCTGATTGTGTCATGAGAACAGGATGTCAGTACAAGTTGGCTGGCAGTTGTAAACAACTTGGCAGTTTGTGCTGAGGAGGGACATAGGGCATAGGGAGGAATACATTTTCAAACTGTTTTTAGATCATGTTTTACCTTATTCAAGATCTGCTTTATATTTAGGCCAAGTGAGCAAATGTTTTCATGGTGTGATTTTGAGGCTTCTTAAACCTCCTTCACTGATCATAGAAATGGGAAGTGTCTAAAAGCTTCCAAGTAAGGAGCCAATATTCTCCTTCCTTATACAGAGAGTGAATATAGGGATTCAAATTAAAATGCAGTTGTAAATGACTGATCTCAGCCTTCCTTCCAGCAGGCTTTGATGGGCATGGAGAAGATGGGATAGGGGCAGGGACAAAAGAAGTTCTAACACAGGAGAGGGAAGGCAGAGAGGAAGAAGTCAGGAAACAGTAAAGCTTTGCAGTAGGGTGCAAAGAGCCTGCATTCAGAAGTCTGAAGCACGTGTGACACTTGCCTCCTGGAGTGGTGCCCAGAGAGGGTCATAGCATCATTTCTTTGAAGAGCTCTCTGGGCTTTGCTGCTTGGGGAAGTCAAATCTCTGGTCTAGTCTGAGGGGGTTAGACCACCTTATATATCCCTAAGTTTCTTTCCATTTTTCACAGACTATGGACAAGGAGGACTAAAAATGACAAATATTTGCAGCTTTTTTCAGAAAATTAGAGGAACCCACAAGAGTAAGCTTTCTATAGTCAGATAACAGAGGGTTTTGATGAAACCAGCATAGAAGATCACAGGTTAAAATCACAAGCATGCACTATTTTTCAGTGATGACTGTTCTAAGTTTCAAAGAGATGTTCTCACACAAGCTCTTCACTAAAATATATTTGGCATTTCAGAGGGTGGTATCTTTGTGTGTTTTCTCAAGGGAAATTTTTTTCTTAGGCAAAAAGCCCCAAAACACAGGAAATATGATAAGAAGATAGTGGGTGGTGGGGGCAGGGAATGGAGGGCTGCTCTTGGCTCCAAAGTCTTCAGAATGGACCCGAGGAAATAACCTGTCACATGACCTCCAGGAACCTGAAGACTTGAGGAACCACTTTTCTGAGAAGGCTTAGCCAGCAAATACTCCACCCACAGCTTCCTCTTGGCAGCTCCTCTGATCAAAGCAAGAGCAGCTGTCTTGCTCCCTCCTTTCCCCACCCTCCAGTGAGGCCCAGAAAACCCCACAAGTTGCCTTTACTCTTCAGAGGGCAGCTCTCTCCAAGTGGGAAATACTCTAACACTCCCCAGGGGACTTTTCTTTCTTTTTTTGTTTTTGTTTATTGCCATTTTTTATTCCTTATATTTAGCAGATTATCTTTTAAAATAGAATTGTTGCCAGTGAAATAGAACGAGGCTTTCTTTATAATTTTAAGGCTGATTAGGCCCATTGGGATCTACAATAAACATTTGTCTTGTTGTTTTTAAGAATTTGTTTGGGTTACACTTTGATCAGCTAGTTCTTTTTGCTGGGAGTGGCTGAAATTACCCTGAGGAGCGGATGTGGGTGGAATAAGAAAGTCATAGAGGTAGCATATGATTTCTGCACTAGTTGCCAGATAAAAACTCTGTGTGTGTGTGTGTGTGTGTGTGTGAGAGAGAGAGAGACCTTATATAGAAAAAGGTAATCATCTTCTTTTCAATTGTTGAAAGCAGAGCAGATCATTCAATGGACAATTTTAAAACTGAATTTTGATTCTCTATTTAAAATTTCCCTGGAACAAAGGATTCTAGTCCAGTTCCTATATTGCCTCAATGGGTCCCAATCTGTGAAACGCCAAGGGCTGGACCGACCAGAAGTTTTCAGATTACCCCTACCTCCCCTCCTGCTCCCATTGCCTGTTGCCTGCCATATTCTCAGTGCCAGCTGGCAGCGTGTACCTCTTTACTTGTCTTAGAAGAAAATTCTTAGATCCTTCTCCTTGTCTTTCTATCTCCAAATGCTGCCTATCTTTTTAAAACGCAGACAACATAGCTCCTTCATCATAAAGCCATCATTAATTTTTACAAACAAATTTTCCTCTCCTGAACTTCCAAAGGGCATTTAAGAACACGTAGCATTGTTTAATTAATCGATAATGAGAATTTAGTGTATACCAGCTTCTGGATTAAGCACTTTACATATGTTAACAAAGGTAGGTAGATACAACTTTTGTCTCCATTTTCAGCATGAGCAAAGAAATGCAAAGTTGATTAGGTGACTCGCTTGAGGCCACTGGTAAATGATGGAGCCATTTATTTTGCTTTATTGATAGAGATAGTACTCTTCATCTTTTACCAATGTTTTTACCAAGTATATCTCATCTACCTTTTGCTTGCAACAATAATTAATGTTCACATAAGGCTTTACCCTGTACCCATTCATCAGTGCATTGATGTCAAGAACACTCTTGTGATGCGGTTGTTACTATTTTCCTCATTTCATCAATGTTTCGGGCAATAATACCATAAACTGGGTAGCTAATAAACAACAGAAATTCATTTCTCATAGTTCTAGAGGCTGGGAAATCCATGATCCCCAGTGTTAGGTCCGGAGCCGAGAGGGAGACAACATGAAGCCTCATGTGTAGCAAAAATGCCGTTTATTCGAGCATCTGGGTGGATGCCAAACAGCACTCACCCCGAGGGAGGGGAAAGACTTGGGTTTTATAGAGCGTTTCTGGGGGAGGGGGGTGGGGAGTGAGTCCCTGGGCCAGAACAGCCACTGCAATAAAAATTTTTTTTTTTAAACGACCAATTTCTGGGACCCCTGTGTCAGTCTCATCCTGTAGAAATAAGGGAGGGGAGTAGTTCAGTCCTTATCAGGGGGGATAGGAATGTTGCAGCTGTCTGTTAGATTTTATAACCTCCGGGGACTCCTGAGACTCTTGTAGCTATTATTTCACAAACCTCGGTTTTCCATTAACCGCATTCCACCCTATCCCATCCGTACTTTCCGAGTTCCCACTTGGAACAAACCTAACACCCAGCAGATTTGGTGTGTGGTGAGGGCCTATTTCCTAATTCAGAGATGATAGCTTCTCATTGTGTCCTTACATGTGGAAGAGGTGAAAGAGCTCCCTTAGGTCTCTTTTATAAGGTCACTAGTCCCATTTATGAGGGCTCCACCTTCGTTACTTAATCACCCTCAAAGGCCCCACATCCCAACACCATCAAATTGGGGGTCAGGATTTCAACATGTGAATTTCTGGAAGACACAAATATTCAGTCCATGACACACACAAATAAAAACCAAGTGGATCACTTAACTGAATCCCTGCAGGAGTTAAAGGACACATGATAGTTTATCCCTCCTTTTAGTCAGTAAATATTGAGCACATACAATGAGCCAAATTCCAGGTGCATGTTAGAGCTTTGGGGGTACAACAATGAAAAAGAATTTGTCTATATCCTCAGAGATTGTATAAGCTTGTGAAAGAGATATACAATCAGGCAGTTACCAGGCAGGTCTTCACAAAGAGAAAAGCAGGGGGCTGTGCAATCAGAGAAGGTAAGATCACTCACCTGTGTGGAGGTAGATAGAGAAGGTTTGCTGGAGGAAGTGGTGCTGAGTAGAATTTGACAAAGAAGAAGGTGGTGATGAGGGGAGGGAAGTGGCTGAAGGAATAAGATGTAGGAGAAAGTACTCCTGGCAAAAGGAATAGCACACATGTAGGTTAGAGATAAAAGAGCAAAGCTGGAGAGGTCTGGGAGCTCAGCATGGTTGGAATGCGGTATACATGAGGACTGGCATGCATGCTGCTTCTTCAAGGTTGGAGCAAATGCTGGTCTCTGAGGGTGGTATACCTCTCAATTCACTCACCTAACAACATGCCATAACATACTAAGGGAATTCCTTTAGGCTCTTGGACAAAAGAGTTCCAACTCAGCTAAAAGCAATTTATGCTCTAAGTACCTAATATCTTGCTTTGGAAATAAATGGAGAATAGTGATCTGGTTACTATGCTGTGTAACAAACTTCCCAAATGTAATGGCTTAAAATGACAACTATTCTGATATATTCATAGATTGTATAGTTCATGGGCTCATAAAGGGCAGAGTGAGGAAGACTGCCACCCGTCTATGACCTACAGCTGTCTCCTTTAGGGTGTAGAACTGACCTGTGGTGGACCACTTGGACTGTGCAGTGAGTGTGGGGTGATGGAGGGGCACGTGAAAGCGTGCTTGGAGGCAGACTTCCTCCTCCATCATCTCGGTCCAGCCCATACAACTGGGCCTTGCCTGGCCTTCCAGTTACTGGACTCCTGCTTAGCACTCGAGATGGCTTGGCTGGAGCCTTGCCTGCATGCTGCACAAGAGTTTATAAATGGACTTTTGTGAATGAGCTGATCTTCTGATGCCACGGTGGCCCCTCCTGCCTACCCTTCTAACTTGTCTGGCCTCATCCTTCTTCCCTACAGCTCAGAACTAAGCCTGAATTGAGATGCTCAGATATTCTCATAGAAATCAGAATCTGTACCTCAGTCAGTCTCCTGAGGGTTCTGGAACCTTCAGTTATTTTTTTCTTCTTCCACTACAGCATAATTTGAAGAAGCTTCTCAAGGCTAAGAAAAGGAACCATGTCTCAGGTTTCTTTTAAATTTTCGTTCAAAAATAATTTACTTACTGTTTGAACAGGCGATATATTCATATAGATCAAAATTCTAAGATGAAAGTATGTAAATGAATTGATCCCCTTCCACTCTATCAAGTGCCTCATACATCCCCCCCAGTTTGTCCATACAAGTACTTAAAACATTAACTGAATTTTAATAGTCAAGTTCTTAGCCAAGTACACATAGCCCAAGGGGTGAATTTCACATGATGCTGACTAACCTCAAGCCTCAGGGCTCCTCACTTGCTTGGGCTCCTTCCAGGTCCTTTTCCAGAATCACCACCAATTTGCTCACATTCTTTTGAAAATTTGCAATCATAATACATTTTAGTCACAGAATTTCAGTCTGTTGCCTCTTTGCACTTCAATCCCCTTACCATACTCTACCTCCTGTGAGTATCCATGGGCAACCTGAAGATGTGGATAGGGAGAAACCGAAATGGGAATGCATTTTGTTTGGGGATAGTGAGAGGGTTTATGAGCTTTGCAGTCCCCTTTGTGAATAGCTAAGCTATTGTTAAGTATAACAACGGCTGTCAGTTGTATTCCTAACTGCTCACTGTGGCATAATGTGAACCTGCAGGGCAAGAATTATTTTGCTATATAAAAGTGCCCTATGGCACTTGGAATTGGAAATATGTAATGGGGAAAAAACCAGTGTTAATTAATAAGAATATTGTAATTTTCTAAATTTTGTGATGCTTATGGTATCTGTCAGCACTTTTACATTTGTTAATTTATTCCTATTTCTTTTTTCATTTTCTAAATATTTTTTACACAATTTTTTATTTATTACTTTGTACTGTTTTTTTTTTTTTCTTGGAGAGGTGCCCAAAAATGTAAGAACTTTTGATCCCACAAGATATGGATCCTCTCTTGTATAGAATAGCCCAGCAGGTGTCTCACTAGTTTCTTTTGCTTGTGGTTTGCCCATCTGTCAGCTGCAAATGATTCAAACAATAGGAGGACAGGCTGTTTCTAACCATAAAGTTTTGGTACTTCCTCAGCCTTTGACAAAGTCACTGGATCGCAATCACCATCATTATTGTTTATAGAAACAGATTAAAATTCAACCATTAAAAGTCATCTGAGCTATGCCAATGCCCAAGTTAATGAGTTGAGAGAATAAAAGGACAAAAAGGAGAAACCTAAAGACAAGATGAAGTGGGAGCAGGAGATGGCTTCTCCTTTGCTGCCCTTTCTCCAGAAACTCTCCTGGTTTTATTCCCCATTTGCTCAGCAGTGTGTGCTTACTCTTTCTCTGACCTCGAGAGGACATTGTTAGATATGCACGAGGGAAGAACATGAAGGACTACAGATAAACTATACACTGACACAACACACAGAGTCTGAGTCATTTGTTTTCTTTGACAGTACTTTACCACACTGGATTGAAAGAGAAAAGATCATCAGTAAAGCAAATGGCTCAAATGGAGTTATAAATCAACTCTGCACTTTTCAGAGAATTTATTCAACTGAAGACATCTCCAATACAGGCCCTTGTGGCTTCATTATTGTAAGGTTTTTGGATGGGCGGCGGCAGAGAAAGAAAGATGAGCAGAGTGTAAAGGGCAAGAAATGAGGCTTTATTGGGGGAAGGGGAAAAAAAGCGCTCCTGGGCAAGGTTCATGGGTCCTGGGAGGTGGGGACCTGAGAAGTCGGGCCACCCGGAAGTTTTGAGCAAGCTTATAAAGGTTTTAGAGTTGGGGGATGGGGGTTTTTCTTCCGCACGCGAAATTTTGGCTCGCAAAGTAGAGAGTTCTTTGTTACAGTCTAGGGCGGTACTCATGGGCTCCTCCTTTTCTCTAGGGAGGGGAGGGGTGCCCACCACCAGCCTTATATTCCGGCCTTTTGGTTACGATATGATGGGTGCCACTCTTTCTGACTACTTCCTGCTATGAGGGGACATAGTTAGGGGCTATGGGCCGGAGTCGGCTGGTGGAGGGGTGACTGGTCAGGGGGAGTATGGACGAAGAAGTAGCTGATTTACTGCCATTCGAGAGATCTCCTGTAGGCGGCACTGGAGGAACTGAGCCAGCGAAGTTAGTTGTCTTTGTAGTGAGGCCAGCGAAGCAGATGTGGTCTCTAGAGCACTTTGTAGGCGATCTGCAAAACCGTATAGAGTTAATTGAGGGCCTACTATGACAGGAAAATAAGGACCCAGTGGATGTATTGACGCAGCGGGTGAGTGTTCCCTTGTACCAGAAGAACTGTCCCGGAGCAGAGGAGGTGGTTGTGGTCATAGTATGGTTGGTAAGACAGCGTCGTCCATGAAGTTGTAGGTTGGGGTCAGTGAGGGAGGTGAGAAAGCACACGTGATCTGTGTAAGGTTGACCTGTAGGTTTAGGTTTTTAAAGGGGTATGCGACTGAGGGAGTAGAGCATGAGGGAGCCAGTGAGGGAGTCACTTGGGGTTAGAATAGTTTAGGGGGACAGCAGCCAGTAGGGGTCACTGGAGGGAGGCGCAGAGGAAACAGTGGGAAATATTAGAGATCATTTTAGAGGAGTTTAGGAAGGTGAGGGTATGTTGAATAATATTTAGCCAGGAGGAAATAGGAAAATGTTGAGGGTGGGGGAAAGTTGTCCAGCTAGGGTCTGTTGGGAATGGCAAGGGCTGTTTGACAGCCTTTTGGAGAGCAGTCTGCAGAGCCGGCTACATGGGTGTAGGGACCGTCCCTGGACAAAAATTGGCTTAAGCCCAGAGTCAGCGAAACTGGATGTGCTTTCCTTGGAGCCAGAGGACAATAGGTCCGGACACGGCCTGTTGGACAAACAGAACTATTCCTCATGACGGACAGCTTTATGACAGATAATCAAGCACCTGAGGTCTTCCAAACAAGCCAAGGCGACTCAGTGTCCTGCATACAGTGATGAGATAAAGAAGTTAGGATGCAAACATCTGCTTCCATTGAGCAATCATCTGGAAGGAATGAAAATGTGTTTTCCTCAAGGTGCCCAAGGTAGTCACGTACCAGGAAGTAGCTGCCGGACATAGAAAAAGTATATAATAAAACGACTGGTGGAATTGAGCACTGCAGTCTTGTACGTCTTGTGTGTGTCTGTGTTTCTTTCTGTGTCCATCCCCTGTTCTGCAATTGGGCTGCGACAACAGGCGCAGCGAGCAGGGTCTGTGTCGTTCAGGATGGAGGGATCGAAGAGGCACCCCTTTGGTAGCAGGTAAGTGGCAACCAACAGGGGACTCTCGGGAAAATATGGGGAATTCCCCCTCAGCAGCAGAGCACAAATATCAAAAGTTAATTCAAGGACTTTTAAGCTCTGTGGGAGTAGAAGTAAAAGAAAGTACCTTAAGACAATTATTCATGCTAGTACAACAACATTGTTATTGGTTTCAATGTCAGTCACAGGTGCAGTTAAATCTCCATAGTTGGCAACAAGTTATTAAAGCTTTTCTCCATGCCCATCAGCAAGGCGAAACTATTGATTTAAAGATTTGGACTGTCTGCAATGCGATAGCTCAGGCTTTACACTTGCTGCAGACAGACTCAGAAGGGGCTTATGCAGGTGAAGAATCCGAAAAGGAACACTTGCCATCTCGTGCCCTGTCCCCTGATGAATTGAGAGATGAGGGAGAGCCAGAGCCACCAGATGGGGACTCTGACCCTTCGGGTGAGCTGCCTACTCGGGCAGAAATACAAGAATTAATTTCCTTGCTTAAAAGGAGTAAGATGGCCGCCAGTCCTCCTCCTCCGCCCTTCATTTCAGCTTATCCAGTCCGTCCCTCGGCCCCTCCAAAACCAAGGGAACGAGTTTTTCAAATTCCTTTTGGACAACAACAACCCCCTGGACCTACGGAGGAACAACTTACTGGGACAGGACAGTATACTACTCTGAAGGCTCAAGCAGCCCTGGGTGACCCAGGCCTTGGTGTTCATAAGTTATCCACACAGGTCTTTGGACCTTTGCCTGCGGGGAAGGTTGGGCTGGTTATTGGATGCAGCAGCTGTTCTGCGAAAGGAATATTTGTACATGTGGGAGTTATTTACTCAGATTATACCGGTGAAATTCAGCTTATGGTCTCTGCTTCCCATACTGCTCAAGTCTTTGCAGGCACTCGTATAGCTCAGCTCTTGCTCCTACCGTATGTCTCTTTTCCTACTCGTAAAGCTGAACGTCAGGGAGGCTTTGGCAGCACAGGAACTAAAGTTTTTTGGGAAACTCTTATTCAAGACTCTCAACGTGTCCTCACTCTTGCCATTAATGGCCGTACGTTTGAGGGGTTGGTGGATACTGGAGCTGATGTTTCTATTATTTGTCTTGGTCAATGGCCCCCTGACTGGCCCAAACTTGCAGTTCCCACTGTTCTGTCTGAATTGGGGCAGGCTCAATGTGTGTTTCATAGTAAGGATACTTTTAATTGTTTAGGACCTGAAGGCCAGCAAGCTTCTCTTCAATTTTATATTACTGATATTGCTGTGAATCTCTGGGGACGAGACTTATTGCATCAATTTGGAGCATTTATGACCATTCCCCACCTATCACCTAATGTTAAAAATATGATGTCGAAGATGGGTTACAACTCCATTCAACCCTCTGATACACAGGAATCTTTAAACTAATTGCCACTGCTCAAGAAGTTCCTCGAGCCCTCACATTGCGGTGGAATACGGATAAACCTGTATGGATTGAGCAGTGGCCTCCTACTAAAGAAAAGCTCGAGGTGTTAAAGGTTCTAGTGGCTGAACACCTTGCTGCCGGTCATATTGAAGCCTCTACTTCTCCTTGGAATTCCCCTGTTCTTGTTATTAAAAAGAAATCTGGAAAATGGAGATTCCTCACTGACCTTCGAGAAATTAATAAATTTATACAGCCCATGGGCCATTTACAGCCAGGCTTGCCTATGCCTTCTATGATTCCCACGGGCTGGTCTTTGATGATTATTGATCTTAAGGATTGTTTTTTCACCATTCCTTTACAACCTTCTGATTGTGAACGTTTTGCCTTTACTATCCCAGAATATAACAATGGCCATCCTACTGAATGTTATCAGTGGAAGGTGCTTCCTCAAGGAATGTTAAATATTCCTACTTTATGCCAGGAATTTGTTGACCGTGCCATAAATCCTGTTCGTATGCAGCATCCACAAATTATGCTTTATCATTACATGGATGATATTCTTCTTGCAGCACCTTCTCGAGAGATGTGTGATGCAGCCTTCATAGATCTTCAGGAAAATCTCAAACGATATAATTTGATAATTGCCCCTGAGAAAGTGCAACGTAATCCACCTTTTAATTACTTGGGATATTGTCTCTCTGAGTCACAAATACGTCCTCAAAAGTTACAAATATGGAGAGATAATCTAAAAACACTTAATGATTTTCAGAAATTATTAGGAGATATTAATTGGCTCCGACCATCACTTGGTATACCTACTTATGCCTTACAACACTTGTTTGCTATCCTTGAGGGCGACTCTGCTCTGAATTGCAGTTTGTAGAGCAACGTTTGAGCTCTGGTTTCCTCACATTTTTTCAACCCTCGCTTCCTATTACACTCTTTCTCTTTGACACGTGTCATTCTCCTTCAGGTTGTTTGGGACAATCTCGTGGAATTCTTGAATGGATATTTCTCCCTAACCAACAGAACAAAAGGCTGTTACTTTACGTTGATGAGCTTGCACAACTGATTACCCGAGGACGTTGGCGTTGTCGTCAACTCTCTGGAATGGACCCCAACTGAATTGTTACTAATCTAAGTTCTAAAGATATTCAAACTAACTTTGAATTTTCCACTGCTTGGCAGGTGGCTTGCACAGATTACATTGGAACCTTTGATAATCATTACCCACCACAAAAATTGTATTCCTTTTTGCAGACTCATTCCGTCCTCCCTGTTTCACCTATTGTTTCCAGCCCTCTAAAGGGACCTACCTTCTTTACAGATGCCTCAAGTTCCTGTAAAGCTGGTTATTGGAACACAATGGGCCAAAAGGTTGTTACTTCTCCCTTCCCTTCAGTTCAACAAAGTGAACTATATGCTATCTGTTTAGTTTTACGGGATTTTCCCTCTGAACCCCTTAATATTGTCAGTGATTCCCAATACACTGTTTATGTTACTTCTCATCTTCCTACTGCCTCTCTACCTCTCAATTCCCAAACCACTTTGCAATGTTTATTTACTCATTTACAGGCCTTACTTCATATGCGTCACCATCCTGTCTTTATTGTTCTTGTTCGTTCACACTCTGGACTCCCCGGACCTATGGCCAGAGGAAATGATAAAATTGACTCTTTACTTATTGCTTCTATTCAACAGGCATCTCGAGAGCACGAACTTCATCATACCAATGCGAAGGGACTTCAGCAACGCTTCTCTCTCTCACGCAAACAGGCTCGTGCTATTGTGCGTTCTTGTGCTTCCTGCGCACCTTTAACACTCCCTTCGTTGCCACCAGGTTGTAATCCACGCGGCTTGAGAGAAAACCATATTTGGCAGATGGATGTTACCTATGTTACATTTTTTGGATGCCTTCGTTATGTTCATCATACTATTGACACTTATTCTCATTTTCAGTGGGCTACTGCTCAGAGTTCTGAAAAGGCTGACGCTGTCATCACTCATCTTAATTCCTGTTTTGCAGTTATGGGCCTCCCTGCAATACTCAAGACAGACAATGCCCCTGCCTATACTTCTCATAAACTTGCTACCTTTCTTGCCTTGCATTCCATTCACCATATTACAGGCATTCCTTTTAATAGTCAAGGTCAAGCAATTATTCAACGTGGCAATCGCACCTTGAAACTCCAATTACAAAAACAGAAAGGGGGAGTCCCTGAGTCTCCTCAATGTCATCTATTAAGAGCACTCTTTACCCTTAATTTTTTAAATCATTGGCAGGCTTTGAATTCCTCTGCAGCAGAACGTCATTTCACGACCTTGTCCTCTCCCTCGCCAAATGTTTGCAACCTAGTGTATCTGTCCATGCCAAATGGAGAGTGGAAGGAAGGAGAGGTTCTACCATGGGGTTGGGGTTATACTTATGTCTCCATAGGGCAGGGCTGTGAGTGGGTCCCCACTCGTTGTCTCAAGTGGCAACATGGCAAAGAGAATCAGGACCGAGGATTTTAACAAGATTTCTTCCAAGGTCTAGCTAATGGGCTTGCTCAAGTTGATCCCTTAACTTCTTTCCAGGCTTTCCTTAATGGTATAGGAACTAATGTTGGAATTCTATTTGCTTTCATGATTTGTTTATTTCTAGTCTACAGATGCTGGAGCTACTGGAAAATAAAGAATGATCAACGCCATCAAAGTATCATGACAGTTTTTGAACATATTCGATCTCAAAATTAAACAAAAAAGGGGGAGATGTAGGGACCGTCCCTGGGCAAAAATTGGCTTAAGCCCAGAGTCAGCAAAACTGGATGTGCTTTCCTTGGGGCCAGAGGACAACAGGTCCGGACACGGCCTGTTGGACAAACAGAACTATTCCTCATGACAGACAGCTTTATGACAGATAACCAAGCACCTGGGGTCTTCCAAACAAGCCAAGGCAACTCATTGTCCTGCATACAGTGATGAGATAAAGAAGTTAAGATGCAAACATCTGCTTCCATTGAGCAATCGTCTGGAAGGAATGAAAATGTGTTTTCCTCAAGGTGCCCAAGGTAGTCACGTACCAGGAAGTAGCTGCCGGACATAGAAAAAGTATATAATAAAACGACTGGTGGAATTGAGCACTGCAGTCTTGTACATCTTGTGTGTGTCTGTGTGTTTCTTTCTGTGTCCATCCCCCATTCTGCAATCGAGCTGCGACACATGGGTGTCTCTCAAGGGGAGGGACTCGTGTATCTTAAATCTCCAGACATAAATTGAATAAGGAGTAGCTGTTGGAAGGGCCAGAAGATATAGAAGTCCATGTGAGATGGAGTTTAGTGGGACCTACCTGGTGGCAGGAGTAGGACGGGGAAGGATCTTGAGGTGGGGACCTTTTGATGCGTGAGATATGATGCCAAGAACCGGTAGGGTCGTTTAGAAGTTTTACAACCATAGGTGTTGTTAAAACGACTGTATGGGACCCTGTCCACCAGAGCTCAAGGGACTTAGGATGAAGAGTTTTAAGAAGTACCGAGTTGCCGGGGTGTATAGCTGTGCAAGAGATATTTGAGTTGGTTTCCTGTGGCTGAGGTAGATATTTGTCCGTGTGGACACGGAGAAGTTGCCTGTGGCTAGATGTAAGGCTCGGGTAAAAGCAATCAGTGAGATAAAGGCATAGGCTGCCTGGCACCTGCCGTCATGTCTCACAGAAGAGCTGCCATTAACAAACAATGTTAAGTCTGCCCCAGGGAGGGGTTGGCCTTGGTAAGGTGGGAGAGGCTGTGGGTGGAGCTGAGGAATCTGGAGAGAGAGAGAGAGAGAAGAAGAAGGGCAGAGGTTCCGGAGGAAAAGTGGAGGGTGGTCGGGACAGGAGAGCACGCTAAGGCAGGAATGGGTGATGGGGCGGCCATCTATTAGGCAGGTTAGGGGACTGGTGGCGGGGGGCTGAGAGGGATTGCTGTCAATACCCGTGACTGACACCTGGGAAGGATAAGTAGGGCCTCAAAAAGAAGGCAGGACCGAGTAGGTAGCCCCCGTGTCCACCAGAAAGGACACTGCCTTGTCTGCTACTTTGATTGTTACCCTGTGCTCGGCGAGGGTGATTGGGGTCACTGAGTCAGGGCCTCTTTAGTCTTTGGCAGCCAGACCCAAAACCTCCATCAGCAGGTCTAGGGATGGAAGGACTGGCTCTCTGGACTTCTGTCCCGAGGGGCAGTCACTTTTCCAGTGTCCCTCTTGACCACATGCCGGGCAAGACCTGCTGGGTGGACGTAGCTGCGGGAACTGCTTGGCCTAGTGGCCTTTCTTACCGCACTTGAAGCAGGTGCCTGGTGGAGGGCAGTTGGTCGCCTTATATGAGGTCGATGGCTTCTCAGGCCCCACTGGCCGCAGGGCTGCAATCAAGGCTTGGGCTTGCAGGTGTGCCTTTTGGCAGACGCGGGCCTCTTTTTGGGCCTCTGCCTGTTTGTCTCGGGAATTAAAGTTTTTTTTTTTTTTTTTTTTTTGAGGCAGAGTCTCACTCTATTGCCCTGGCTAGAGTGAGTGCCGTGGCATCAGCCTAGCTCACAGCAACCTCAAATTCCTGGGCTTAAGCGATCCTACTGCCTCAGCCTCCCGAGTAGCTGGGACTACAGTCATGTGCCACCATGCCCAGCTAATTTTTTCTATATATTTTTAGTTTTCCAGATAATTTCTTTCTATTCTTTAGCAGAGACGGGGTCTCACTCTTGCTCAGGCTGGTCTTAAACTCCTGAGCTCAAACAATCCACCCGCCTCGGCCTCCCAGAGTGCTAGGATTACAGGGAATTAAAGATTTTAAATGCCATGTTTACCAGGTCTCGGATAGGGGTCTGAGGGCCCCCCTTTGCCTTTTTGAGTTTCTTTCTGATATCAGGAGATGACTGGGTTATAAAGTGGGTCCCAAGGACAGTAGCCCCTGTGGGGCAGGTAGGGTCTAGGCGAATATATTGGATAAGAGCGTCTGTAAGGCGGCTGAGGAAGGCCGCAGGGTTTTTGTCTGCCCTTTGAGTGATTTTTCTGAGTTTGTCATAATTTACAGCGTGATGAGCCGCAGCCTGAAGGCTAGCAAGGACACACTGTAAAATGCAGTCCCGCCATTTCCTGCCCTCCTGGCTGGCTGGGGTGTTGGGTTGGTATTTCCATTTCGGCTCGTTGTGAGGGACAGCTTCAGCCCCCACTGGCCTAGTGTGGTCCGTAAGATGGACTTGGTCAGGATGTCCCTGAGCCGCCATCCAGACTCTCTCTTTTTCATCAGTAGTAAGGGTAGAGGATAATATAACAAAAATGTCATGCCAGGTCAGATCATATGCCTGTGTCAAGTAGTGGAACTCTTTGGTGTATGTGGTAGGGTCATTAGAAAATGAGCCTAGACACTTCTCTATCTGGGAAAGGTCAGAAAGGGAAAAGGGAACATGTACACGTATGACCCCCTCGGCACCTACCACCTCCCATAATGGACAAAGAAGGGACTGGTCCAAAGGGTTCGTGTGAGAGCGAGTGTGATGGCTGACAGGAGATGTTGGAGGCCAGTGGCTGGGTGGCATGGAAGGGTGAGATGCTGTATCTGGGTCTGGTTGACCTGAGTATGGTGGAGGCCGAGTCGGGGGAGAGCTGAGGGAGTCAGGTGGGTCAGAGAAAGCAGAAGGGGCATCTGAAGAGACACCTGGTGGAGAATTAAAAGAAGAAGAGGCGGAGGATGGTGGGGGACCCCATGCAAGGAGGACTTGTGCGGGGTGGCAGCTCAGACAGAGGGAAGGACCAGAGTGCAGACAGAAAAAGGCTTGGACATATGGGATCTCTGACCATTTGCCATTCCTGTGACAAAAATTGTCAAGGTCTTGTAAGACATTGAAATCGAAAGTCCCATTTTCAGGCCATTGAGAGTCATTGTCCAATTTATACATCAGCCAGGCAATATTGCAATAAAAAATGAGGTGCTTGGGCCGGATGTCTAAATCCAGGGCTTTTAAATTGGCCAGTAGACACCCTAGGGGTGTCTCATGAGGAATTTTAGAAGATTGGCTACCCGTGTCACCCCAACCTGAATGGGGGAAACAGACAGAAATAGTTTTCTGACTATGGAGGCCACAGAAGTCTTGGGGATGTCTCCCCCGAGACTAGACTAGTGCACCACAACAGAAAGGGGGGAGAGGAATTCAGGCATCCCTGAATAGCCTCAAGCCCCGGAATGGGACAGCCTCTGACGTAGGCCCACGGTTTAACGGACCGGAACAGGATCCAATGGGGGGGGGGACAGAGACTCCCGGTGGGGGCTTCGGGTTGAGATAACACAGGGTGTCTCACCCAGGCCAAGGTAATCAGGGACTCGACGGCACCGCGGAGGTCCCGGTCCGGAATGCCAGAGTCCATGGAAGGGGTGGCGCAGCCAGGGCTCCGAAACAGGCTGGCACAGCCAAAACACCCTCCCGGGTTTTGGCACCAAATGTAAGGTTTTTGGATGGTCAGCGGCAGAGAAAGAAAGACGAGCAGAGTATAAAGGGCAAGCAACGAGGCTTTATTGGGGGAAGGGGAAAAAGAGCACTCCCAGGCGAGGTTCACGGGTCCCGGGAGGTAGGGCCCGAGAAGTCGCGTGGCCTGGAAGTTTGAGCGAGCTTATAAAGGTTTTAGAGTTGGGGGGTGGGGGTTTCTCTTCAGCACGAAGTTTTGGTGGGCAAAGTAGATAGTTCTTTGTTACAGTCTAGGGTGGGACTCATGGGCTCCTCCTTTTCTCTAGGGAGGGAAGAGGTGCCCGCCACCAGCCTTACAATTATTATTATTATTATTTTGGTTACGTGGAAAAATAACAGTAAATACAGTTAACTATCCCAGGACAGAAGAATATTATTAAAAAAGAATACAATGTTGTTGATTTCTCAAGACATCATCACATATTTTAAGATTGTGATTTAAGAAAACATAATATAATTTCTTTCATGGCATTTTTATGTTTTCCCAATCTTTATTACCCTATGTGTTTCACATTTCAAAATGAAAGTGTCCTAATAAGGTCACTTGAGGGGATCCTGATCCAAGTTACAAAACCCCCATGGCCTTTGTATTCACATTGCCATATTCCCCAGGCATCACTTTCTACTTGATTGATTCTACTTTATACTTATTCATAGTTTTCTATTTATTATACATGCACAGTATAATGTGGTACATTGTGTACAAAGGACATTTGTAGCCAGTGTTCCTAAGTTGGTTTGGGGACTGGGTTTGGCAGTAGGAATTTAGGAAAGCCTCTTGGAAAATCATTAAAGCTTTTTAAAGCAAGGACCATGTCTGTTTTGTTCTCCATTCTCTACCTAGCACATAGGAGTTCATGACATTTGAGAGTTATTCTGATACAGGGAAGGGATATGGGAGTGGGAAAAAAATTTCTTTTGGGTAGAGACAACAGACACGTTCAAAGAAGGAGGAATGATAGAGATTAACACTTATTATTTATTGAGATCCTACAATGTGCCAAAAATGCTATATGGATATGGTTAAAGATAAATTTTGAGTAGTGACCAGTTTAGTAAATATACCTGACCTGACAGCTTCACCGTTTACAGTTATATTTAAAAAGAGGTCATTTACTTGGAAAGAGCAAGGCAGTTGGCAACATAATTGGGCTATAGCTGAAGCCCTCAAACCTCTAAACTACAATTTGTATCAGGAAATAAATTCTCTTTGTTATTTAAGTCAGTTTGAGTCTTTTTGTTTTATTATTTGCAACTGAAGCAGCTGAGCTTTATGTCAGATAAGATAAAGGTGAAAAGGCAGAAAAAGTGACATGCTCTTGCAGAGCTGCTCTAAATGTGGTTGAACTTGCAGCACAGGAGCACCATCTTGCAACTTGATAGTAAAGAAAATTCTTGGGCCCCATCTCAGAACTACCGGTCTCTGGGGGACAGCTTGTTGAAACTTTATTTTAATGAGCTTTCCAGGTGATTTTTATACATGCTGAAATTTGAGAACCACTGTAGTGATGTGAGGCCCATCATTTGCATTTCTAATAAGCCACAGGTACTGCTGGAAGGCAGGCCACCTTTTGAGTAGCATTGCTGTAAAATATTCTGTTTATTGGGTGGACTCTGAGGCAAAGGCTTTAGGGTTTGAGGGCTGCATGCCAAGTTTTCTCCCCACCAAAGTTAAGTCCCAACTAATTGTAAACTAATTCAGGCTGGTTTCTTTTCAAAGAAAGAGATGAAGCAGCTGGGAGAATATTTCATCTCTGTGTTAGCAGATCAGTGATAAAGAGACGTTTATCCTATAGGGTTCTTTGGCTAGTAGCAACAGTATCTGTCTTTAATCATTATAAACAAGGAAAAGATACTTAGTGAAAAGATTCTGAGTAGTTCACAGATAGAGAAATCAGTGCAGTTGGCAGCAGTAGAAATATGTAACCCTTCTCTTTAGAGTACCACCAGGGCATGATTCAGTTATGATGGTCCTATAGTCTTCTGTGTTTTCACTTAAATGTGTAATTCCCAGTAGAAAAAGACAGATTGGCTAGCACTGGGACCCATTATCACCCAGGAAGTTAGTTCAGGATTTCAGGAAGCTTGTGATTGGCAGGCTTATAAGAATCACATGCAGCAGTTGAGATGCTATTTCCCCAGAGTTGCTGCAGATACAGAAACACAGATGCCCATGATAATGCTTCTAATACAGAAAAAAGAAGAAAATGAAAGTAATGTATGGAATAAAAGATTATTTAAGGAAGAAAAAGCTGAATCATGAGAATGAAGTTTGAAAAGTCATGACACTGATCTAATGTGATGTGTATGTTTAATAGGCAACAAAATTCGTTAGAGAGCATATGGTAGCTATTGTGTATTCATGGCAGGAATGATGCTTGTTTTATATACAGCAGGGTTTCTCAATCTGGGCACTATATACATTTATTCTCTGTGCATGTGTGTGTGGGGCGGGGAGGGTGGTGCAGGAGGCTGTCCTATGAATATGTTTAGCAACATCCTTGGCCTCTAGCCACTAGATGTCAGTAGCTCCCCCACTCTTCACCCATGACAATCACAAATGTCTTCAGACATTGGCAGATGTCCCCTGGGGTCAAAACTGCACTTGGTGTAGAAACCACTGATTTAGAGAATTTAGATCTTCTGCAAAAGTGTATGCTCCAATAAGAATGCTTTTCAAATAATTTGGGGTAAAAGAAATCTTGCCATTGATCATAAGAAGCAGGGATGAGTTGTTGTAGTTGTTGGTAACTTTCTAATGATTTATTTAGATGCAAATAAATGTAAACATCTTTATAATTCAGGAGATGTTCTGTTTTTTCAAAATATGTATTATATAGGGGAAGGATAGTTTTAGCAAGATGGCTAACCACTTCTCACCCTTTCTGACTTATATCAGAATTAACAGCATTTAAAAATATCATGCCATCTGAAACTTTGGGTGGGAAGTGAAGGAAGTAAAGGGACTAGAGATCCCAGGTGGTATGTCCAACATTTCTTCCTATCCATAAGGCTTTAGAAGAGAAAAATGGTCTCAGAGTTGAACATTTGGCTACACAGATAGTATTGGGGGATCATTTGGATTTCTGGACAATGGCCTAAGATATTGGAATGATGGATCTTGGATGATATAGGCCCAAATATTCTCACTAAAGGGGGAATATTTGCTTGTTGGGAATAGTACTTCTCAAAATGTGGTCTGCATTAGAATTACTGCCCAGAATACCAATTCCTGGGCCCTACCACCAACCTACTAAGCCCCATGGGAAAAAGGAGTTGGAAGTTATTGAATTTGCACCTCTAAATTAGCTTTACAGGTGATCTTTATGCATTATGAGCTTTAAGAATTTATGGTCTACTAGATAGTTTTTCTGCCAATTAAACAGCATTAAACTAGAGAGAAGGTGGAGAAAATACTTTAAGATACAGGTGTAATGCAAAGAAAGGAGACTGTATCAAATACTTAATAAAAAGAAACAGTAATGCAGAAGACAGTAAATGTACACTTACATATTAATGTGTGAAATTGAGGTAATACCATTACTTGGTAATACATAGTAATCTTGTCAAGATTATGGAGACCTCCTGGGTTGAAACTCAAAATTGGAAAATGGTGACTTAAGGGTGAGTCCTATCCAGAAAGAATACATCTTTTCGTTGGGAAAGTTTTACTGTATATCAGAGTGTATATACTGTGGAAGTCTGCAAATTAGATTTTAGAGTCCATTTTCATGAAGATAACAGGAAATGAACAGAGGTGGTCACAGTGGGTGTATATTACAAGTAGTAGGGATCAGTTACAGAAACGAACATGTCCAGACCAAGAAAAGACACAAAGCCAACCCCGCAGAATCTGCAAAAGCATTCCTTTGGCTAAAAGAAGAGCATCTGACAAATCCTTGACTGTCTTTTGGATAATTTCATTCCTGAGAAAAAGAAAGTGTCTAGGGGAATGGACATCTGGGGTCTAAACACATGTGAAATAAAAGAGATTGCCCTTTGGGTAGAAAGCTGCCACGTTTGTTTGTTCATAATAGCAAGAGAAGGAAAGACCGAGCATAGTCTGAAGTTTACTTTAGGAAGCAGATTTCAAAAATTTCAAAGAACAAACAGTCATGACACAGCATCATGAGACATCTGGAAGGGAAGTCTACCACAGAGATTGCAAAGCTCTCAAAAAAATCCATTCACGTTGTATAGATGCGAGCGGCCTCAACAAAGAACAAAAGGACATAATTTGAAAAATCAGTGGTGTTGTACAAAGAGCTTGTTGAAATGACCAGATTTTTAAAAGTAGTTAAGTATGTGGCAGAATAACTTATCAAATATTAAATCACTTTTTCACCCTATTTTTTCATTGCCTACTTAAAAGAGTTTGATCAGGCTAATTAGTCTCTTGATAATTTTATCTACAGTGGGAAACAGAAACTTCTCAGATCTACTGCTCTTCTTTATTTATAACTTTAAGCTTATTATAGAGATTATGCTATCCATGTCCCTGAAAGGTGGAGATAGAGTGGTGTAAATACTTTAGTGACATTTCCTTAGCCTACAAAGGGAATACAGGTTGGTGGGTCCTGAACGGCAAATTCTCTTGACCACTCGCCATAGCCACAGAGAGGCTATGGATTTGGGGACACCCAGCAAAAAAGTGCAGCTTTGTACTTAAAACAGAGGGATTAGGTGAAAGTCTATAGACTGAAGGTAAGAGAAGCTAAGGACAGAGAGAATGCCTGTGTGATGCAGATAAGATATATGGGTAGCAGCCCTTGCTATTACCCAACTTAGAAAAGATGCATACACCCCAGTGAATCAGCAAGGTGGGATCATTTGCATCAGGTCAAAAAACATCTAAGAGGTCATCAGTAGGACTGATAAACAAGGATATTCCTAATACTCTGGTGTCCTACCTTGAAACTTCTTCACAAACTTTGGTAGTACAATGAAGAACCCCAATATAAGTTATATCGAATTTCCCAATGCTTACTAGTGGTATGATGCTGGGAAAATTAATTAGCCTCTTGTGCTTCCTCTTCCTCTTTTGTAAAATAGGGATAATATATCTCATAAGGTAGAGAAGATTGAATGAGACAATGTAAATATAATTGCAACACAGTGTCAAAGACATAATGGGGACTGGGTTAATAATGGCATTCTTGTTTTTCTTTTGCAAGTTAAAAAATAATTCTTGAGTTTCTGGCTGGGCTAACAACAGGGGGATTATTTGAAAGTCTACATAGGAGTAGACCTTCCAAAAAGAAAATCCTTAGCCCACCTAAGTATCTTTTTCCACCAGTGAAGGAAACTGGAGGTATATTTTCTTGAGAAGTTGAACAGAGAGGCTATGGATTTGGAGACACCCAGCAAAAAGGTGAAGTTGTGTACTTAAAACAAATGGATTAGGTGAAAATTTATAGACTGAAGGTAAGATTTCCTATCTCAACCCCATTTGTTCAACTAGCTTCAAAATGTCAATAGCTAGGCTTATAGCTTTCTGGTAGAAATTTGGAGGATTCTTCTCTGGAGGAAAATAAAAAATATATAACTGATATAGAGAAAAGGCCTACATGTATTGAAATTTGGGGAACTGTAATAAAAAGTCTGAAATACTTCCTGGTCAGCTTAGAGTGATGTATATCACTCAAGAAGCCTTGAATATATGCACAAAACTTTCAACCATTGATTTAGGACCTCATTTTTAAATGTGAAAGGGAGACAAAGAAGCACTGAATATTGTGAGAAGTACCTAAAATAAAAGAGAGAAATAAAAAACAAACAGAAAGGAAAGAGGTACTTGGAAAAAACAGAGACAATACAAGGAGTAGAAGAAAACTTGAAAGTGATTATAAATAATAGCCACAGAGATAAGATACTGCATCTATGAGAAGTAATCAGGAAGCTTTAAAAAACAATCAGAAAGCAAGAAAGAATTGTCAGAAATTAAAATATGATATCCAAAATAAAAGAAAAATTATGAAATATTTGGAAGATA